>NC_085138.1:347311869-347611869 GCF_035046485.1 Aedes albopictus
TGTTAGAATTCCTAAATAATCACAAAATATCGAGGAATACTCTAAAACTCTTCAAGAATCCTCGAATAAGCTCAGAAAACTCAAATATTCGTTAGAATTCCTAAATAATCACAAAATATCGAGGAATACTCTAAAACTCTTCAAATACTCTAAAACTCTTCAAAAATCCTCGAATAAGCTCATCAAACTCAAATATTCATTAGAATTCCTAAATAATCACAAAATATCGAGGAAAACTCTAAAACTCTTCAAGAATCCTCGAATAAGCTCATCAAACTCAAATATTCATTAGAATTCCTAAATAATCACAAAATATCGAGGAATACTCTAAAACTCTTCGAGAATCCTCGAATATGCTCATCACACTCAAATATTCATTAGAATTCCTAAATAATCACAAAATATCGAGGAATACTCTAAAACTCTTCAAGAATCCTCGAATAAGCTCAGAAATCTCAAATATTCATTACAATTCCTAAATGATCACAAAATATCGAGGAATACTCTAAAACTCTTCAAGAATCCTCGAATAAGCTCATCAAACTCAAATATTCATTAGAATTCCTAAATAATCACAAAATATCGAGGAAAACTCTAAAACTCTTCAAGAATCCTCGAATAAGCTCATCAAACTCAAATATTCATTACAATTCCTAAATAATCACAAAATATCAAGGAAAACTCTAAAACTCTTCAAGAATCCTCGAATAAGCTCAGAAAACTCAAATATTCGTTAGAATTCCTAAACAATCACAAAATATCGAGGAATACTCTAAAACTCTTCAAGAATCCTCGAATAAGCTCATCACACTCAAATATTCATTATAATTCGCAAATAATCACAAAATATCGAGGAATACTCTAAAACTCTTCAAGAATCCTCGAATGAGCTCAGAAAACTCAAATATTCGTTAGAATTCCTAAATAATCACAAAATATCGAGGAATACTCTAAAACTCTTCAAGAATCCTCGAATGAGCTCAGAAAACTCAAATATTCGTTAGAATTCCTAAATAATCATAAAATATCGAGGAATACTCTAAAACTCTTCAAGAATCCTCGAATAAGCTCAGAAAACTCAAATATTCGTTAGAATTCCTAAACAATCACAAAATATCGAGGAATACTCTAAAACTCTTCAAGAATCCTCGAATAAGCTCATCAAACTCAAATATTCATCAGAATGCCTAAATAATCACAAAATATCGAGGAAAACTCTAAAACTCTTCAAGAATCCTCGAATAAGCTCATCAAACTCAAATATTCATTAGAATTCCTAAATAATCACAAAATATCGAGGAATACTCTAAAACTCTTCAAGAATCCTCGAATATGCTCATCACACTCAAATATTCATTAGAATTCCTAAATAATCACAAAATATCGAGGAATACTCTAAAACTCTTCAAGAATCCTCGAATAAGCTCAGAAATCTCAAATATTCATTACAATTCCTAAATGATCACAAAATATCGAGGAATACTCTAAAACTCTTCAAGAATCCTCGAATAAGCTCATCAAACTCAAATATTCATTAGAATTCCTAAATAATCACAAAATATCGAGGAAAACTCTAAAACTCTTCAAGAATCCTCGAATAAGCTCAGAAAACTCAAATATTCGTTAGAATTCCTAAACAATCACAAAATATCGAGGAATACTCTAAAACACTTCAAGAATCCTCGAATAATCTCATCAAACTCAAATATTCATTAGAATTCCTAAATTATCACAACATATCGGGGAAAACTCTAAAACTCTTCAAGAATCCTCGAATAAGCTCATCAAACTCAAATATTCATTACAATTCCTAAATAATCACAAAATATCAAGGAAAACTCTAAAACTCTTCAAGAATCCTCGAATAAGCTCAGAAAACTCAAATATTCGTTAGAATTCCTAAACAATCACAAAATATCGAGGAATACTCTAAAACTCTTCAAGAATCCTCGAATAAGCTCATCACACTCAAATATTCATTATAATTCCCAAATAATCACAAAATATCGAGGAATACTCTAAAACTCTTCAAGAATCCTCGAATAAGCTCAGAAAACTCAAATATTCGTTAGAATTCCTAAATAATCACAAAATATCGAGGAATACTCTAAAACTCTTCAAGAATCCTCGAATGAGCTCAGAAAACTCAAATATTCGTTAGAATTCCTAAATAATCACAAAATATCGAGGAATACTCTAAAACTCTTCAAGAATCCTCGAATAAGCTCAGAAAACTCAAATATTCGTTAGAATTCCTAAACAATCACAAAATATCGAGGAATACTCTAAAACTCTTCAAGAATCCTCGAATAAGCTCAGAAAACTCAAATATTCGTTAGAATTCCTAAACAATCACAAAATATCGAGGAATACTCTAAAACTCTTCAAGAATCCTCGAATAAGCTCAGAAAACTCAAATATTCGTTAGAATTCCTAAATAATCACAAAATATCGAGGAATACTCTAAAACTCTTCAAGAATCCTCGAATGAGCTCAGAAAACTCAAATATTCGTTAGAATTCCTAAATAATCACAAAATATCGAGGAATACTCTAAAACTCTTCAAGAATCCTCGAATAAGCTCAGAAAACTCAAATATTCGTTAGAATTCCTAAATAATCACAAAATATCGAGGAATACTCTAAAACTCTTCAAATACTCTAAAACTCTTCAAAAATCCTCGAATAAGCTCATCAAACTCAAATATTCATTAGAATTCCTAAATAATCACAAAATATCGAGGAATACTCTAAAACTCTTCAAGAATCCTCGAATAAGCTCATCAAACTCAAATATTCATCAGAATGCCTAAATAATCACAAAATATCGAGGAAAACTCTAAAACTCTTCAAGAATCCTCGAATAAGCTCATCAAACTCAAATATTCATTAGAATTCCTAAATAATCACAAAATATCGAGGAATACTCTAAAACTCTTCAAGAATCCTCGAATATGCTCATCACACTCAAATATTCATTAGAATTCCTAAATAATCACAAAATATCCAGGAAAACTCTAAAACTCTTCAAGAATCCTCGAATAAGCTCAGAAATCTCAAATATTCATTACAATTCCTAAATGATCACAAAATATCGAGGAATACTCTAAAACTCTTCAAGAATCCTCGAATAAGCTCATCAAACTCAAATATTCATTAGAATTCCTAAATAATCACAAAATATCGAGGAAAACTCTAAAACTCTTCAAGAATCCTCGAATAAGCTCAGAAAACTCAAATATTCATTAGAATTCCTAAATTATCACAAAATATCGAGGAATACTCTAAAACACTTCAAGAATCCTCGAATAAGCTCATCACACTCAAATATTCATTATAATTCCCAAATAATCACAAAATATCGAGGAATACTCTAAAACTCTTCAAGAATCCTCGAATGAGCTCAGAAAACTCAAATATTCGTTAGAATTCCTAAATAATCACAAAATATCGAGGAATACTCTAAAACTCTTCAAGAATCCTCGAATGAGCTCAGAAAACTCAAATATTCGTTAGAATTCCTAAATTATCACAAAATATCGAGGAATACTCTAAAACACTTCAAGAATCCTCGAATAAGCTCATCACACTCAAATATTCATTATAATTCCCAAATAATCACAAAATATCGAGGAATACTCTAAAACTCTTCAAGAATCCTCGAATAAGCTCAGAAAACTCAAATATTCGTTAGAATTCCTAAATAATCACAAAATATCGAGGAATACTCTAAAACTCTTCAAGAATCCTCGAATGAGCTCAGAAAACTCAAATATTCGTTAGAATTCCTAAATAATCACAAAATATCGAGGAATACTCTAAAACTCTTCAAGAATCCTCGAATGAGCTCAGAAAACTCAAATATTCGTTAGAATTCCTAAATAATCACAAAATATCGAGGAATACTCTAAAACTCTTCAAGAATCCTCGAATAAGCTCAGAAAACTCAAATATTCGTTAGAATTCCTAAACAATCACAAAATATCGAGGAATACTCTAAAACTCTTCAAGAATCCTCGAATAAGCTCAGAAAACTCAAATATTCGTTAGAATTCCTAAACAATCACAAAATATCGAGGAATACTCTAAAACTCTTCAAGAATCCTCGAATAAGCTCAGAAAACTCAAATATTCGTTAGAATTCCTAAACAATCACAAAATATCGAGGAATACTCTAAAACTCTTCAAGAATCCTCGAATAAGCTCAGAAAACTCAAATATTCGTTAGAATTCCTAAATAATCACAAAATATCGAGGAATACTCTAAAACTCTTCAAGAATCCTCGAATCCCAAGTAACAATTCCAATTCCTTTTAGATTTGATTATTTTTAAGGAAGCTTTATCACAGCATGACCAATTGATGAAACATTTATAGTTGTTTTTATCAAGAGAAAACAATCTTCGATCGTTTGCGGTTTTTAAGTTGTCTTCAAGTTAATTTTGAAATTCGCGCATAAAACAACTGAATTTACAAGAGCATTAAATCTTATAATAAGTTTTAAGGCGTATTCGAAGTTATTTTTAACACATAACATCAACATATTTTATTAAAAGTTTATGCTTCGTTTATTCAAGTGCATTTCATCTGGCTAATCCTCCTTTAAAAACTTCTTGAAGCCTTCTATTCTTGAGCTAGAACCATTACTCTGGAACAAGAACTATGCGAAATAATGATAAGACAACGAACTATTTTTCAATCCAAATAATGAATGTAACAAATTGGTTGAAAAACCGCGTTCTCATGCAAATATAAACACATAAACATGTTTGCTCACTGATAATTTAGCCATTCTTGTGCTAAAAAGTAATCATGTCAACGAAATAATGATTTTACGGCCAATCAAAAATGCGAGTAGCTGGCTGCTGTCGTCCTGCCTTCAACCAGTTTCTCCTTGAGTTTCTCACACAGGCCATAGCTAAGCGAATCGAAAATGAAATGGGTACTTACTGTGACTCTGCTCAAGCTCATGCCAAATAGTGTAATTGTAATAAGTGGCACTTCATTATTAATAGCAAAAATACAGGGAAACAAAATAGAATTGGCACATCTTGACGCGAAACACCGCGAAATGTACAGAGACAACTTTCTAGCATCGAAAATGTAAACAAACAATTGTCAAAGGCTGCTACTCTTGTATAAAACGAATAAGTTTCATTTAAGACAAACAAATCTGCCTTAAGATCATAACTAGTAAAAACAATCTTCAATAAAGGCTGTGGCGTTCATGCAAGGTGACTTGGTTCCATCATTGTTTTGAGGGGGTAAGGATTAAAGGTAATAACAATTGATGGCGGCTGCATGAGTTTTGTTCGCTTGGAACGGCAGCCATGCACAGAAAGAATTGACAAAGTGGCGTAGCCTTTTGTTTTTAAAGGAAATTTATGTCTTCGTATATTAATGATTGATATTATTTTTGAGGCGCTTTGTAATTTTCGTATGTTTTGGGTGGCATATCAACGAAAAAATGGGTATGGCACGGAAAATTTCGATTCCATGTCATCAATGATCTGTCAGGCAATTTAAATGTTTTAGCCATTTCAATTTGATGAAAATTCATTCGCAGTTCAATTAATATTTCATCCATGAAACAAAACTTGCTTGCATCTGCATAATGATTAGGTAAAAGATTTCATTTATTATGCACTGTTGACACTTTTGAGAAAGACAGCTAAAAGATCAACATGCCTCAAGATATTCTTGTTAAAGTTTCATGAAGTTCTTATAATCAATCATCAGCGCATGTGCATAAATACAATTAGTTCCAAAGCAGTCTTCAAAAGCAGCTTTGAAGATCTCCTGAAGAGTGGGCCAGATTAGTCTTATAGATGTTTTATACCTATTTTATCTCAGATTTGCAGAACAAAGAGCTTTATTGCTAAGTTTTATGATTCTATCTTAGAAATTACTTCGGGATTGCCACAAAAGTATAATTGTTACTTGGGATGAGCTCAGAAAACTCAAATATTCGTTAGAATTCCTAAATAATCACAAAATATCGAGGAATACTCTAAAACTCTTCAAGAATCCTCGAATAAGCTCAGAAAACTCAAATATTCGTTAGAATTCCTAAATAATCACAAAATATCGAGGAATACTCTAAAACTCTTCAAATACTCTAAAACTCTTCAAAAATCCTCGAATAAGCTCATCAAACTCAAATATTCATTAGAATTCCTAAATAATCACAAAATATCGAGGAATACTCTAAAACTCTTCAAGAATCCTCGAATAAGCTCATCAAACTCAAATATTCATCAGAATGCCTCAATAATCACAAAATATCGAGGAAAACTCTAAAACTCTTCAAGAATCCTCGAATAAGCTCATCAAACTCAAATATTCATTAGAATTCCTAAATAATCACAAAATATCGAGGAATACTCTAAAACTCTTCAAGAATCCTCGAATATGCTCATCACACTCAAATATTCATTAGAATTCCTAAATAATCACAAAATATCGAGGAAAACTCTAAAACTCTTCAAGAATCCTCGAATAAGCTCAGAAATCTCAAATATTCATTACAATTCCTAAATGATCACAAAATATCGAGGAATACTCTAAAACTCTTCAAGAATCCTCGAATAAGCTCATCAAACTCAAATATTCATTAGAATTCCTAAATAATCACAAAATATCGAGGAAAACTCTAAAACTCTTCAAGAATCCTCGAATTAGCTCAGAAAACTCAAATATTCATTAGAATTCCTAAATTATCACAAAATATCGAGGAATACTCTAAAACACTTCAAGAATCCTCGAATAAGCTCAGAAAACTCAAATATTCGTTAGAATTCCTAAACAATCACAAAATATCGAGGAATACTCTAAAACTCTTCAAGAATCCTCGAATAAGCTCAGAAAACTCAAATATTCGTTAGAATTCCTAAACAATCACAAAATATCGAGGAATACTCTAAAACTCTTCAAGAATCCTCGAATAAGCTCAGAAAACTCAAATATTCGTTAGAATTCCTAAATAATCACAAAATATCGAGGAATACTCTAAAACTCTTCAAGAATCCTCGAATGAGCTCAGAAAACTCAAATATTCGTTAGAATTCCTAAATAATCACAAAATATCGAGGAATACTCTAAAACTCTTCAAGAATCCTCGAATGAGCTCAGTAAACTCAAATATTCGTTAGAATTCCTAAATAATCACAAAATATCGAGGAATACTCTAAAACTCTTCAAATACTCTAAAACTCTTCAAAAATCCTCGAATAAGCTCATCAAACTCAAATATTCATTAGAATTCCTAAATAATCACAAAATATCGAGGAATACTCTAAAACTCTTCAAGAATCCTCGAATAAGCTCATCAAACTCAAATATTCATCAGAATGCCTAAATAATCACAAAATATCGAGGAAAACTCTAAAACTCTTCAAGAATCCTCGAATAAGCTCATCAAACTCAAATATTCATTAGAATTCCTAAATAATCACAAAATATCGAGGAATACTCTAAAACTCTTCAAGAATCCTCGAATAAGCTCATCACACTCAAATATTCATTATAATTCCCAAATAATCACAAAATATCGAGGAAAACTCTAAAACTCTTCAAGAATCCTCGAATAAGCTCATCAAACTCAAATATTCATTACAATTCCTAAATAATAACAAAATATCAAGGAAAACTCTAAAACTCTTCAAGAATCCTCGAATAAGCTCAGAAAACTCAAATATTCGTTAGAATTCCTAAACAATCACAAAATATCGAGGAATACTCTAAAACTCTTCAAGAATCCTCGAATAAGCTCATCACACTCAAATATTCATTAGAATTCCTAAATAATCACAAAATATCGAGGAATACTCTAAAACTCTTCAAGAATCCTCGAATAAGCTCATCACACTCAAATATTCATTATAATTCCCAAATAATCACAAAATATCGAGGAAAACTCTAAAACTCTTCAAGAATCCTCGAATAAGCTCATCAAACTCAAATATTCATTACAATTCCTAAATAATAACAAAATATCAAGGAAAACTCTAAAACTCTTCAAGAATCCTCGAATAAGCTCAGAAAACTCAAATATTCGTTAGAATTCCTAAACAATCACAAAATATCGAGGAATACTCTAAAACTCTTCAAGAATCCTCGAATAAGCTCATCAAACTCAAATATTCATCAGAATGCCTAAATAATCACAAAATATCGAGGAAAACTCTAAAACTCTTCAAGAATCCTCGAATAAGCTCATCAAACTCAAATATTCATTAGAATTCCTAAATAATCACAAAATATCGAGGAATACTCTAAAACTCTTCAAGAATCCTCGAATAAGCTCATCACACTCAAATATTCATTATAATTCCCAAATAATCACAAAATATCGAGGAAAACTCTAAAACTCTTCAAGAATCCTCGAATAAGCTCATCAAACTCAAATATTCATTAGAATTCCTAAATAATAACAAAATATCAAGGAAAACTCTAAAACTCTTCAAGAATCCTCGAATAAGCTCAGAAAACTCAAATATTCGTTAGAATTCCTAAACAATCACAAAATATCGAGGAATACTCTAAAACTCTTCAAGAATCCTCGAATAAGCTCATCAAACTCAAATATTCATTACAATTCCTAAATAATAACAAAATATCAAGGAAAACTCTAAAACTCTTCAAGAATCCTCGAATAAGCTCAGAAAACTCAAATATTCGTTAGAATTCCTAAACAATCACAAAATATCGAGGAAAACTCTAAAACTCTTCAAGAATCCTCGAATAAGCTCAGAAAACTCAAATATTCATTACAATTCCTAAATGATCACAAAATATCGAGGAATACTCTAAAACTCTTCAAGAATCCTCGAATAAGCTCATCAAACTCAAATATTCATTACAATTCCTAAATAATCACAAAATATCGAGGAATACTCTAAAACTCTTCAAGAATCCTCGAGCAAGCTCAGTGCTTTCAAATATTCATCTGAATTTCCCAGTTATCATAAAAATTCTAGAAATATTCCCAAATTCTTCAAGAATCCTCGAATAAGCTCAGTGAGCACAAATATTCATCTGAATTCCTCAGTTATCGTAAAATCGAGGATACTCTAAAAATCTTCAAGAATCCTCGAATAAGCTCATCATACTCAAATATTCATTAGAATTCCTAAATAATCACAAAATATCGAGGAATACTCTAAAACTCTTCAAGAATCCTCGAATAAGCTCATCAAACTCAAATATTCATCAGAATGCCTAAATAATCACAAAATATCGAGGAATACTCTAAAACTGTTCAAGAATCCTCGAATAAGCTCAGCAAACTCAAATATTCATTAGAATTCCTAATTAATCACAAAATATCGAGGAAAACTCTAAAACTCTTCAAGAATCCTCGAATAAGCTCAGAAAACTTAAATATTCATTAGAATTCCTAAATAATCACAAAATATCGAAGGATATTCTCAAATTCTTCAAGAATTCTCGAGCAAGCTCAGTGAACTCAAATATTTGTCGTAAAATTGAGGAGAACTCTAAAATTCTTCAAAAATTCTCGAATAATCTCAGCAAACTAATATATTCATTCTTATTCCTAAATAATCACAAAAAAAATCGAGGAATACTCTCAAATTCTTCCTCGAGCAAGCTCAGTGAACTCAAATAGTCATTAGAATTCCTAAATAATCACAAAAAATCGAGGAATACTCTAAAACTCGCTCAGCAAACTCAAATATTCATTAGAATTCTCAAATTATCACAAAATATCGCGGAATACTCTAAAGCTCTTCAAGAATCCTCGAGCAAGCTCAGTGCTTTCAAATATTCATCTGAATTTCCCAGTTATCATAAAAAATCTAGAAATATTCCCAAATTCTTCAAGAATCCTCGAATAAGCTCAGTGAGCACAAATATTCATCTGAATTCCTCAGTTATCGTAAAATCGAGGATACTCTAAAAATCTTCAAGAATCCTCGAATAATCTCAGAAAACTCAGATATTCATTATAATTCCTAAGCTATCATGAACACTCTAGAAATACTCCAAAATTCTTCAAGAATCCTCGAGCAAGCTCAACAATCTCAAATATTTATTAGAATCCCTAAATAACCACAGAGAATCGAGGAATACTCCAAAAATCTTCAAGAATCCTCGAATAATTTCAGTAAACACCGCTATTCATTAGAATTTCTAAATAATCACAAAAAATCGAGGAATACTCTCAAATTTATCAAGAATCCTCGAGCAAGCTCTGTGAACTCATATATTATCCAAATTGATTGACGTATGACAAAATTCGGTTAACATTTGGAAGTGGCCACATACCATGGGGCATACATTTAGAGATATTGCCCAGTGTATCTGAACAGGAAAGTCATAAGTGAATTGACTTCTAACGAACTTGATATATTATTTAGTATTTGTAAGTTGTGCATTTGGTATATATTCGAGCAGTCAAAGCGTGTTCCACTAAACGCACCGTAGGAGCAAACGCAGAGCAACATACAGAGGATCATCATTGTGAGCAACATAGGGTTGCCTTCTTTATCTAAACGAAGTACGATATTGGAATAAAACTTTTTTCGGTCGAGCCAGGATCTTTTCTCATTGGATAATATATTCTGGACTTCCTTGGTTATAGAGTGAATTCCTCACAAACGAAAAATGATCGATTGGCAAAGTAAGCTCTCAACCAACAACCGAGGAAGTTCTCATAGAAAACTAAAGCAGGCTCAGTTCCATTTTGGTCGTTACTTTAGAAAGATGAAAAATATTCTAAAGCGAAATAAATAACTATATGTAATATGTAAATATTATTGTTAGAAATGCAACTATGCGTGTTATGCGCATGACCAATCCTGGTAACCCTGAACCCCACCACAATTCCATGTGCTCTTGATTGTCTGTTACGAGCGGAGAAAATGAGAAAATAATTTCTCTCATATGAGAGAAGTTTCATCACAATTTTTAGATTTTTACTGAAATGAAATGTAGACTACTAAAAATGTATCATAGTTAGCGTACTTTTTTTTGGACTAAAATGATCATAAGAAATATCCTCAGAGATTGTCGGGACGATTTTGCGATCAAATGCCTCTAACTACTTCAAATATTAGAAACAAGTGTCAAGGTGGCGAAAACAGCTTTTGACAACAGTTTACTCTTTTCTAATAAATTCAAATTTGGCTAAGTCTAAGATCATGAAATTTTCACTGAATATTCTAAAATATATTTTGAAGAGATTGTCTTGTGGAAATTGTAATATTTGGCTTCATATTCGAGATATTACGATTGAAGTTCCCAAAATCGAAGAATCCTCTCTCTCTCACGAGGAGCGTGACCTCAGACCTTAAGGCTGATCCCACAAGAAAATGGCCCGGGGTCAAAGGATCGAGGTCAGAAGGGTCCTCGCTCAAGGGAGTGAGAGGACGGGAATTGAGACAACACTCAATTTGAGCCAACAGAGTCTCCATGTCGTCGTACGCTACCAGTCGTGATCCCAAGACCCGCACAAAATGTTTTTGAGCCGATCTAATTGCCGCCTCCCAAAGCCCGCCGAAATGAGATCCCTTGGGAGGGTTGAAGTGCCAACGGATGCCGTTTTCCGTGCACTCCTGAGCTACCTGATCTTTGTGCTCCCTACTCCGTACAAGTCGTTTGAGCTCGTTCGCTGCGCCCACGAAATTCTTGCCATTGTCGGTATAGGGTAGTGGAGGTATTTTGGACCGGGCAGGTATTTTGGCCCACCTAGAAAGTTTTATGATATTTATCACATAATCTCTACTAAATCTTGGTAAATTTTTATTGGAACACGAAAAGTATTCAACTATGTGATGACCTTTATTTTGGATGTCAATTAAATATGCTGTTCAGTATCAAAAATAGAGAAAATGTTTTCACTTCCAATGAAACGCACAGAAAAGCACCAAAAACAAAGAAGATGACAAATTTGTAGTCGGCTTCGAAGAGGTATTAAATTTTACAAATAAATATTTATTTCATGTAAATGTAGTTAGGGCCTTGTAAGAACTCAAAATAAACTGTTCTTAACCTCGGTGGAGCGATAATATTTACTAAAATGGTGATTTGAGGTATGGCCAAAATATGTTCAACATAATCAGATGTGGACATATTTTGGACCACCTGTCAGATCCATCTCTCCAGTTCCTTCTAAAAGGAGAAAATATTCATGCCAATGTAATGTACTCTAAAAACAGATAAATAGAATAAGTTGGGAGTCCCCAACTTGGGACCTCCCATGATCTGGGCTGTTATACGTTTATTTTACAATGAGATTGTTGTGGGTTCGATTTGTTCTAACAACTTTTCGCCAAGTTAAAAATTTCGATTCGATTTGTGTCCTGACAACTTTTCGACAAGATGAAATTTTCAGGTGTTCAGTCATCCAGTTGTCCTTCTCGGCAATCAGTAGATGACTGAGACAATGTGTTATCTAATGTATGTTTGACAATTTACGTATCATTCAAATTACTTTATTTTTGATGGCCTTTCCACTCATTACAATATGTGTAGAACGCCTTTATATTTAGCAAAATCACTAGACTTTCTCACTTCTATGAAGCGTTACGAAATTTATGCATGGTGACTGACGTCATGTATAAAAATACACGTTTTGCGTAACATTTTTTATGAAACATCATACAACAATGCGTAAAAACTGGCAATTGCAGCAAAATTTTATCTTTGTTTACCGTTACGTAATTTTTAAGCGTTCCCTGCCTCAAAAAATGAATAGAAAAGATGTAAACTTCACGTAGTTTTGACTATGTTGAAATTTTTGCTGAGGTGACTTTCATTTCATCAATCAATTGAAGTTTAATTTGGTGGGCCAAAATATGTGCACTTGGTGGTCCAAAATAAAATCAGGTGGTCCAAAATAGAAGCCCGAGATCCTTCAGGAGTTTTGATATTTCTTGTATTTACTACAACAATATTGAGTTCTGTTTGGCCTTTTTCGACAGAAAACATGTTGATCTACGTAATGCCTACTAAAATTATCCATATTTTGAAGTGAGAACTTTCTTTTTCCGCTGAATTGTTCATCCACTTCCTAAAGGGGTCCAAAATACCTCCCTTACCCTAAACATCGGAGCAGAGGCCTCGACGAGCCACGAAACGCCGAAAGGCTTGCAGGAACTTGGCTGTAGTAAGGTTGGCGACCAGTTCGAGATGAACTGCCTTGGTCGCAAAACAAACAAACACGGCTACATATGCCTTGATTGGAGCGTCACGCCGATGCCGTGGTTGTAGCTGTATGGGTCCCCAGAAATCAATGCCCACACGAGAAAAAGGTCTTGCTGCCGTTACACGAGCTGCTGGGAGCTCAGACATGAATTGTTCGACCAGCTTCGGTCGAGCCCGTACACAAGTGACACATTTGTGTACTACCTGCCGTGCCGCACTTCGCCCACCGAAGAGCCAGTATTTCAAGCGAACCGTGTTTACCATCAACTGAGGAGCTGCGTGTAACAGTCGCAAATGATACGATGCGAGAAGCAATGTTGATAGCCGGTGAGCACCAGGTAGCAGAATGGGATGCTTGAAGTCGTCGTGTAGCGTAGATTGGCCTAGCCGACCACCGATTCGAATAACGTTGTCGTTGGAGGAGAGCATTGGATGAAACCATCTCAGTCGAGAGCCTTTGGCGACGTGCTGTCCACTTTGCAATCGCTTCCACTCGTCTGGAAAGCACTGTTGTTGCAGCAATCGTATGAGCGCATGTTCGGCAGTTTTGAGTTCATCGTTCGTTAGGAAGCTGAAAGTTCGATCTTCTTTTGGTGATCGCAGAATCGAATAGAAACGCCGCCAGTATGCTGTTGTGCGGATCATTTTGGAGTAATTGGAGAATTTTCCTGTATATTCGTCGATAAACGAGGGTGTGGTAGTGGCAGAAGCAAACACTGCGGCAGTTTTTCGTCGTTCGCTGTTGCAATCATCAGTTGATCCGCACTGTTGTCCAGGAACAGGCCAGTATTCTTTTTCCTTCCGCAGCCATTCTGGGCCACCCCACCAGAGCTTGTTGTGGACGAGCTCGGATGCCAGACAACCTCGGGATATGACGTCAGCGGGGTTCTGGAGTCCTGCTATATGGTTCCATCCACAATTTTGAGTCGCATGTTGAATCTTTGATACCCTGTTGGCCACAAAGGTGGTCCACGTTGAGGGCGTTACCTTTAGCCAATTAATGACGGTCGTGGAATCGGTCCAAAATACCGTAGTGAAAGAGAAGTGGAGAGAGGCGGCAATTCGTTGATACAGCTCGGCGGAAAGTAGAGCACCGCACAATTCAAGTCACGGAGTGCTTTGGCGCTTCAGTGGTGCGATTCTCGATCTCGAAGTAAGCAAAGCGACTTTAATTTGACCTTGTCTGTCGACGGACCTCAGATAGGCACAGGTACCGTAACCGATGTCAGAGGCATCCGAAAACACATGCAGCTCAATCTCAAGCGAGTTGGGCTGAAGAACGAAGCGAATTATCCTCAATTCGTTGAGCGTGGGCAGATCCGAATGGTAGGCACACCATCGATCCTTCAGACTAGCTGGTAACTCCCGATCCCATTCCCACACCTTTCCGTTTTCGTCCCTGAGAGTCCAGAGAGTTTGCATAAAGGCCTTGGCTGTTACGACGACTGGTCCAACTAGCCCCAACGGATCAAAAAGTTGAGCTATGTAGGATAGCGTGAGACGTTTTGTGAGAATGGTATTGGGTGGTAGTTGTATATCGATCTTGTATTTGAGATGATCCGTGCCCGGTTCCCAGTGTAAGCCGAGCGTTTTGATAGTTTGGTCTCGGTCCAGGTCGATTGAGTGCTGAAGAGCTCGATTCTCTGGCGGAATGCCTTCCAGTACGGCTTCACAGTTTGATGCCCATTTCCTCATCGTGAATCCTCCTCTTGACAGCATGCCATCGAGCTGCTCTCTGAGCTCGAGGGTTTCGGTGGCTGTCGCTGCTCCAGTAAAAAGATCGTCGACGTAGAAGTCATTTTCCACCACCTGTACAGCGATCGGATAGTTCGCAGCTTCATCGTTCGCTAGCTGTTTCAATACGCGGGTGGCCAGGAAGGGAGCAGATGCTGTCCCATAGGTGACGGTTTGAAGAACAAACGTCTGTATTGGCTGATCAGGAGCCAGGCGCCAGAAAATGCACAAATATGCGTAATCTTCGGGGAAGTGTCGCACTTGGCGGTACATTTTCTCTGCGTCCGCAATGAGAACAATCTCATGGGTGCGGGATCGCATTACGATCGATCGCAAATCGTCTTGTACGATTGGACCGACGAGAAGAGCATCATTGAGCGAGATGCCCGAGCTCGTTTTACTGGACGCGTCGAATACAACGCGTAGTTTGGTCGTCGTGCTGCTCTCTCGAATTACTGGGTGGTGTGGGAGATAATATTTCGGATGAACTTCTTTGTCGAAGGAGCTGAGCGGTGCCATATGGCCCAGCCGAAGGTACTCGGACATGAACTCCCGATACTGCTGAGCGATCGAATCATCACGAGACAGGCGATTCTCTAGCAAGCGAAACCGGTGTAGAGCTGATTTCTGGTTGTCTCCCAATCGTTGGACCATAGACTCCTTGAATGGAAGACGCACTATATATCGACCCGAAGCATCACGAGTCACCGTACGTTGGAAAAACTCTTCGCAAGCAGTTTCGTCCGGGGAATAGTTGGTAGCTGATGCGTCCTCCTCTATCTTCCAGAACTTCTCCATGTAGGTTTGTAGATCGGCAACGGTTGCGACATTACAGCGGACAGAAGTGTGGGGCAGATTTTGGGCAGTTCTTCCAGACACTACCCATCCGAAGACCGAGTTGGCCAACAACGGAAGAGATTCGCCAAGTGTAATACGCCCTGGGACGGAAAACAAGTCAAAGAAAATCTCTGCCCCCAGCACGATGTCCACCGTGCTTGATTGGAAGAAAGCAGGATCAGCGAGGTTGATCTTAGAGGGAATGTCCCAGCGGGTTACGTCAATGTTCGTCGATGGAAGGTCCATGGTGACCTTGGGCAAGATAAGCAGATCGACGCTAGTTGTGTAATCGGAATTTCGAGATTTGATGACGGCTCGGAATTGGTGCTTCACCTTCAATGCAGACTTTCCGATCCCTGCGACCGGCACATCGACTCTTGTTCGTTTGACGTTCATCATTTGCTATAGTTGAGAGGTTGCGAAGCAGCATTCGCTCCCCGAGTCCAGGAGAGCGCGGGTGAAATGTTCCTTTCCAGTATCGTCAACGATTATTACCACGGCGGTGGCAAGAAGTACCTTGGATCGCGTTGTTTGTTGAGAGTTACAACTGGTCACTCCTGAGTGGGCAGCATTCATCGTGATTGAAGCCGCTCTCGATGCTGAAGAAGACGTCGGTGGATCAGTGGGGGTGGCACCAGAGGCGGTTGGGTTGGAACTTCGGGCGTCGCTTGTTGTGATTGCAGCGTTTGTTGATCTCCCTTGATTGGATGTAGTTGTAGTGCACAGTTGTGTGTGGTGACGAGAGTTGCACCTCCTGCAACAATTTTCCGATGGGCAATCACGAGACATGTGACCCTTTCGAAAGCAGTTGCGACACAGTTGACGTCGCTTGACGAGTTTTTCTTTCTCCTCTACTGGCATGCGACTGAAGATCTGGCACATGTAGATTGGATGTTCTTCCGGGCAGAAGAGACACCTTGGACGATTCTCCTGGAAGGCTCCGTGGCTTCCAATGCGAGAATTTGGCGGCTTGCGAGGCTGAAAGGCTTGTTGCGGTTCGGGTTGTTTGGAGGACATCTGCTGCAGAACACTGACCCGACGTTGAATGAAATCCGTCAAGTCCTTGAAGGTAACGTTTTGTTGAGTGGCGGAAAGTTCTTCCCAATCACGCCGAGTGACCGGATCTAGACGGCTTGAGAGAAAGTGGATCAAAAGGATGTCCCAATATTCAGTGCTCTCTCCTAGCTGTTTGAGCACCTTAACATTAGCTTCAAATTTCTCCACTAACGAGTGAAGTTCAGCTGGCGATTCTCTGCGAATCACCGGAAAATCGAACAATGCCTGAACATAATTGCGCTTTAGAACCTTCGGGTTCTGGAAATGCTCGATGAGAAGATTCCATGCGACAGAATAGTTCGTCGCGCTTATCGGTATTGTTTGGATTAGCTTCAAGGCTTCTCCGGCAAGCGATGACCGAAGATAATAAAATTTCTGTATACTCGACAACTCTAATGATGAGTGTACGAGCGACACGAACAGGTCGTGAAAGTTAAGCCATGTTTCATAGTTGCCAGTGAATACTGGTAGCTTCACATCGGGCAACTTTACATGGTTCGAATGGCTTTGGGCAGGGGGGTTATGAGTGGGCGTACTTGCAGGGGTAGGGCAGCGTTGGGAAAGAAAACCTTTTACCTTGTAGTAGGAGTTTTCGAACTCAATCCTTTCCTTGAGGTACTGCTCAAGGGCATCAGGGGTTTCGTCGGTGGTCTCCAAATCGGCCTGAACCTTGTTGAACTCCGTCCACAGAGACACAATTGCTTCCAGGCGTATGGCGATTTCGGGTTCATCTCTCTCCTCTTGGTACGACGCAACGAACTTCTCGATGGAGGCCAGTGACGTCAATATGCTGCGGCACCTCGTATTTAAGTAGCGCAGCTTGCGCTCGATTCCGGACATGATGGCGAATCAGGATCTACAAATTGAGACCAGGTAGCCCGGAAAAGAAGAAACTAGCGAAATGGAGCGGTAATTACCTTTTAAAAGGCAATAAAGTGCCTTGTAGTTTTTATTTCTCCGCTTCACCAACTGCAACGTCCTTGTAGATGCGATAGATCGGTTCGCATACGTCGACGACTCACTGTGAATGAGTTTAATGATGATGGGACACAGCCAACAATGGCTGCAACTTGTGCTGCTATATAGAAGTACGTATCGTCGTCCCTTCAGGAAATGGCGTTTGGTTGCCTCTATTGTGCGCAGGATCGGATGAAGGACCGGTGAAACTCCGGGAATGTCGACCGGAGATCCCAGTGCGGTAGATGTGCGAGGAATATCCAGTAGGGCGATGCAATCATGCAAGCAAAAGAAGACCCGGTAGACGAGCGATACACTTTAAGGGCGATTGGAATATCACTCACCTTCTAGAACAATTGTCAATGCCTTGAACAATTATTCTCAATCAGCAGCAGTGCCAAGCGTGGAAAGATGGCGATAGAGGGAAAACTTTGATGGCGATATCCTAGTTGAATAGCCATCTGGAGGAATGGCGTCGGAACCGTAGCTTCACCGGGTGGTCGGAATCGCGTCGACGACCATCCGGTTCGAAGGACCAGATGTAGCGATCAGGGCGAGCTGAGGACTCACTTTGGCAGCAATTTCAAAGAAAGCTCGTAATTAGTCCAGAAATGGTTATTTCTGGGGGAGGCAGCATGTTTGCAACCGCAAATTATTTGGAGTTGGTCCGGATAGCAATCACCGAGCGACGCGACATCTCAACAGCCGAAATACTTGTATTTCTCCACACATGCCAGCTGTCTGCGATAGATGTATGACTCGTTAATGCATCGTACACAGATGACCGAATACTGATAACCAACGACGTGTTCGATACCGTGATGCAGCCGTGGAGCACGATAGATATACGATGGGGAGCATGCCCCACCGAGAGCGAGAGAGTTGGAGATTTGACGATTCAACACGAAGGTGATCCTTACCTACACCTGGAATGATGGGTCAACGAGTCGATAGATCACCCGACGGACGGCAGTGCGCTTCCTACATCTCGCCGGCTCGGTCAAACTTTCATCGCAGTGATGTGCCCCCAAAACTTTGAATCGATTGAGTGGGCACTTAATAGATTTGCTTCTTTCAAATCTCCTGGGGTAGATGAGATTTATCCTATTTGCTTCAGAAGGGATTTGATCATTTCAAACATGTTTTGAAAAAAATACTTGTTTGCAGTTTTGCTACAGGGTATATTCCCAAATCCTGGAGGGATATTATTGTAAAGTTTATTCCGAAAGTGGGTCGTGCGTCGTATGAAGAAGCAATGAGTTTCAGACCTATCAGTTTGGCCTCTTTTCTTCTGAAATGCTTAGAACGCATTGTGAATCATCGCATCCGTGATGTTCATCTGGCCAACGTGCCTCTTCATGTGAACCAACATGCCTACCAATCTGGTAAGTCCACTGTGACTCTTTTACACAAGGTTGTTTACGATATCGAGAAATCATTCGCTCAAAAGCAATCTTGTTTGGGTGTTTTCTTAGATATCGAGGGTGCCTTTGATAATATGCCTTTCGATGCCATATCGGAAGCCGCACGGAGTCATGGTATATCGCCAATGATTTCCAATTGGATTCATGAAATGCTCAAAAACCGATATCTCTTCTCGACATTGCGTCTAGCATGGAATAGGAAATTGGGTGTTTGTGGATGCCCTCAAGGGGGAGTCTTGTCACCGCTTTTGTGGAATCTCGTAGCAGATTGAGGCAGCTCAATAATAGCGGCTTTTCTACTTATGGTTTTGCCGACGACTACCTAGCATTGTTAGTTGGTAGGGGAACTGCGGCCATAACGCCTATAGGGGGCAAGTTGCGCCACCCTTGTTTTAGGCAAACCACGTTATGTTCGGTACTTTTTTCAATTGCAATCGTTAAAATAAGAATAAAAATGCTTCTTTACATTAGAGTTTACATATTTTTACTAAAAAAATTGTACAAAAACTTCGAAAAAAGATTTTGGTTACTTTTGATGTAATTTTAGCCTGTCAAATGTTAGCACTTTTTTACATCATTTAAAAGAATTTATTTCTCGCTATCCCCACAAGCTGTTTTGCACACTCCCATTATTTGTGTACCAAGCAGAAAAAGTATCGAATTTGACCCTTACAACTTTTCTACAAGGGTCCAAACTTTTGAGGCATGTGTGGGGTAAAATGCCCACCCCTAGTTATTTACATTAAAATAACCATAGCCAAGGGCTGAAAGTCTCTCTAATAAAGACAAATCAATCAATCAATAAAAATAACCATTTAGATCCAAATTCTGGCACAAATTATGTAGAACACAAGTTGAAACCAAGCAACAGCACATTTTTACTATAAATAAGTTCATTAATCACACGGCCATGCGTTATTTTGTAGTAATTACTGATAAAATAGCTCACTATGACGTTTACATGGAATTGACCCATAATTACAGGCGATCCATAATTATGTAATGACTCTATACCATTCACGAACAATAACAGTTGACAATAAACCAGGCGCGCAAGTATATGTACACAATTTGCCATCCTGACGTTAGCTGTTACTAGTGGCGCGTTTTACCCCGCATTGAAACTAAAATTCTGAAAATCAAACTTTTTTTCAAATTTGAATTTTTCAGTAGTAAAACATAAAACTGGTTTATGGTTTCTTCCATTTAGAAGAAAACATGTTGGTGCTTCATGTTCAGTTCGACAGCAGCCAAACTGAAGAAGCGTCTAGCAGTGGCGGCGACAGTTTGCACCACGAGAGCTCTGCCCATCCAACCAACGACGAACGAACGACGACGACGAAGCGAGTGCTGAACAGCAAAGCGGCGATAATAAAATTGACGGCCGAACAGCAACCAGCGTCAGAATTCTTTCATCCGTCGTCGAGACAGTCACACAACAGCGAGAGCGAAGCCGAAGCGAAGGAGAACGATTGGGTTCCACGTGCGGACCGCATGATCCCGTCGACAGCAACGAACGGCGGTGCGCTGGTAGCGTGATCGGCGCGTGGCTCCACCTCGAGTAGGATCGGGGCTATAAATACAGTGCGCATCGTGGCGGCAGTATCAGTTTTTTTCGGACCGCCAACGAGTGAACATCGGATGAAATAAAGCGTTATTAGAAGAGAAATGTTAAATACAGTAGTTTAAGCGAAGTTCTCTCGTGTTTGCTTATTCAGTCGCCGCGCATCCGAAACATCCCCAATTCCACCAGAGTTATTCGGGATTAATTTTCCTCTGAGTTATTTGGAGACGATTTTCCTGAAGTTGTTCGGAAATCAATTTTCCACCACAGCCTTTATCAAGGCTTATGAGTTGTTCAGGTTGCTGCTAGCAGAGGCTAGTCCAGCTCAACCACCAAGGCTTCATGAGGCGAAGCCAGGCCAACCTCCGGCCATCATCCCGGGAAGGAACGCGAGGGTTCCTGCTCCCACCCGGCTCGGTTCCTGAGCGGAACGCGAGCACCACAACGTGGCCAGCGCAGATACAGTCCACTGCCATCCCGTACATGGATTTGGTCCTTCGAGCTGGATGTTCGAGTGCGAGTGTCCGATTGTGTTATCGACGGTGATCGGTGATTGGATCGGATGAGTGGTGATTGGAGGCAAACACGGAGAAGATAGTAAAGTGATTGAAAGACAAAGACAATAAGTGAACAAGTGACAGTTAGTGAGAACTATAACGAACTAAAGTGAAGTGAACTAAAGTAATTCAGTGAAAATGAAGCACACACCAATGAAGTCGTCCAAGATGGCCAGCTCTAGTGAAGAAGATCTGAGCACTCTTGTACTGTTGCGTGGCATGGCACAAGGTAACATCACGCGCATCAAGAACATCTTGACCCAAGCCCAAGCGGACCAGGCTGAGCTGCCTTCCGCTCAAGTGAAAGTGTACGTGAAGAAAGTGGAAAGTGCCTACAACGAGTACCATCAGCACCACCAGCAGATAGTGGCGATTCTTCCTTCGAACAAGAAGGAGGAACAGAACGAGAAGTTCCTGCAATTCGAGACGTTGCACGAAGAGGTGTCCATCATGCTCGAGACCCTTCTCGAGGCTCAAGCCGCACCACCTGCGGCGCAACAAGTGCAACCACCGGCGAACCAGCAACCGTTGGTCATCCAGCAATCTCTTCCTCGTGCCATCCCCACCTTCGACGGGAGGTACGAGAATTGGGAACGGTTCAAGATCATGTTCCGTGATGCAGTCGACCGTACCAATGAAGCACCTCGAATCAAGCTGTATCACCTTGAGAAGGCCCTCGTCGGTGATGCGGCGGGAATCATAGACGTGAAGACGATTGCCGATGGAAACTACGCCCACGCCTGGGAGTTACTGGAGGAAAGATTCGAGGATCAGCGGCGAATGATCGACATCCATATTGCTGGACTGCTTGGAGTGAAGAAACTTTCGAAGGAGAATTTCGGTGAGTTGCGATCCTTGGTCGAGTCTACCACTAGTCACGTGGAAAACTTGAAGTTCCTTGACCAAGAGTTCACCGGTGTTTCTGAGCTCATTGTCGTCCACCTGATCGCCCGTGCACTGGATCCTACCACGAAGAAGTTGTGGGAGTCAACGATAAAGCGAGGAGATGATGATGATGATGATGAAAGTGTACCCACCATCAGCGCAAGGATTACCTATGGCTGCAGAATCGTTCCGGAAGGGAATGATCTACCTGATGGTTTGTTGTAGCAGGGCGAGCTAAAATCCCTGAATTCCTTCGGTAGTCAACGAAACGTTGCTATCTCATGACAAAAGACTGGCTACTCCACGAACTTAAGTCCGGTCATCAGTTCATTCAGCTCCCTTAGGCTACCCCTCCCCGTGTGTGTGAACCCCGCAATATAAAAATGGAAATTATACAATATCATAATGCATGATAAATGGAAGGTAAAATAGGATAGATCTCACCAAAATTTCTCTCCAATTCCTGAATGCGTAAGGTAATGCACGTCATCTTCGTCTTATGAACTCCGAAAGCGGCAACTTTGACCGGCTGCATGGTAGTTTTTGTCCGGCCGATCATGATCTTCTCCCGAATCGTGTCCCGCTTAACCTCGTCTCCCATCAGCCTCAACACGTAGGTAGTCTTGGTCACGTACTGCAGGTGTCGTTCGTTTTCTTTCTTCTAGATAGTTAGCTCTCGAGATTCATTGAAGCCCTCGACCAGTCGCGTCATCAGTCATCCTCAGCTACATCACGTTCAAGCGGTACTTTTAACAAGGTGCGTGTACTTAGTACACGACGCGACCACTCCCGGGTTAGACTGTCGCTACCGGCAAGCTTCTGCTTCTCAACCAGCTGTCGTTTGACCTGCAACTATGCGCTGCTCTTACAAAGCTTACATAGCGTTTTGGTGGTCATCTTGCACTTTTTGATCCATCCAAGAGAGAACACGAAAAAAAAATGAACGGAACTGGTTCCAGGCCCAGGGGATTGCAGATACATCGGGCAACGATGTTAGACTCATGGTTTTCGACGGCTTCATTCGCTTCCTTCTTCCTATTTTGGCAGGTATAAAAACTGAGGCTCACATCATTTTTACTTCGAAATTTTGATATGACACACGCGAACAAAAACAACACGCGTCCGTACACGGCAAAGCCTACTTTAACACGCCACTCGATCGAATGTCAACGATAAAGCGAGGAGAACTCCCAAACTACGAAGACACCATACATTTCCTGAAAGACCGCGTCTCAGTTCTGGAGAGATGCCGCGATACGGATGAAGAAGCCAAGGCACAGCGTACATCGGCGAAACCAGCTACGAGGAAGCAGGCGTTTCCCAATGCCAACGCAGCGACAGCTCCTCCATCAGCGGATCAGCGGTGCACCATTTGTGATGAAAGCCATGTGACGTACAAGTGCTCTGTGTTCAACGGCTTGAGTGTGAGTGATCGACTGGCCAAAGTCAAACAGAAGAACGTGTGCTACAACTGCTTGAGAAGTGGACATAGTGTGAAGAACTGCCCATCGAAGAAGTCGTGCTCCAAGTGCAACAAGCGGCACCACACCCTGCTCCATTTGGAAGGTGGTGCAATCTCGTCGCAGCCTGCGAATGAAAATTCAGCGAATGGAGTTCCAGGATCAGCCCAACCGGCGGCGTCGGCTGTCAGACAGCAGTCGGCCGAGAACCAGCCATCAGTGACAGCAGCGCATTCTAACAACCCGGTGAACCCAGCGAGCCAGGTGGTGTTGCTCACTGCCCTTGTCAACGTTATGGACCATCAACAGCGGCCTCGTGTGTGCAAAGCCCTGCTAGACTGCGGATCTCAGGTGAGTTTTATCTCCCAATCATTTGTCAATACTCTTGGTATTCAAGTGGAAGAAGTAAGTGTTCCGATAACAGGCATAGGCAGTGTAAGGTCGACAATCAGGCAAAAATGTACCATAAATGTCCACTCTAAATGCAGCGATTTCTCCTTCATGTTGAATTGTTTGGTCTCGCCGAAGATAACTGGTCAGGTTCCGTTGGTCAAGATAAATTTGGAGAATTGGGAACTTCCTCAAGGTCTCAGACTGGCTGATCCATCCTTCCATGAACCTTGCCACGTTGATTTGCTCATTGGAATGGACTGGTTCTATGACATTATGAAACCAGGGTGTTTGAAAATAGACGATAATCTCCCTAGTCTTCACGACTCTAAGCTTGGTTGGTTAGTCGGGGGCAAGTTGCCTGACTGTTCTTCCAATCTTGTGCTGAATTCCTGTGCCGTTCGAGTTGACCCCGTTGAAGAACTAGTGCAGAAATTTTGGGAAGTTGAAGGTGTGTCTTCAGAGGTGGTTCTGTCCAGTGAGGAAGAGCAGTGTGAATCGCAATTCGCATCAACCCATCGTCGAGACGACAGCGGTCGTTTCATCGTTCACCTCCCATTGAAGGACAACGCATCTCAACTATCGGATTCCCGTACCATGGCCTTGCGACGATTTTTCATGCTGGAATCTAAACTACAACGTCATCCAGATTTAAAAGCCCAGTATGATGCCTTCATGGACGAGTACGAATCTCTTGGGCACTGCCGGGAGGTCCAAGAACGCGACGATTCTCCTGGAATTCTGAAGTGGTATCTTCCCCACCATGCCGTCCTCCGCCCATCGAACACAACTACAAAATGCCGGGTGGTATTCGACGCATCTGCAAAGGTGGCCGGATTGTCCCTCAACGATGTTTTGATGACCGGATACAACGTTCAGAGCGATTTGTTGTCTATCATCCTACGGTTCCGGAGGTATCGATACGTTATGAGCGCCGATGTAGCCAAAATGTACCGCCAGGTTGCCGTAGATCCCGCTTTCACTCCACTACAACGGATTTTTTGGAGAAAGTCGCCCCAAGACCCACTACGTGTTCTTGAACTAACTACTGTGACGTACGGAACGGCCTCAGCCCCTTTCTTGGCCACACGATCTCTGCTGCAACTTGCACGGGATGAACGAGAAACCTTTCCGCTCGCTTCCGCTGTTGTCGAGAAAAATGTCTACATAGACGATGCTCTTTTTGGTTCCGACGATTTCCTACAAGCATGTGAGCTTCGAGATCAGCTGATAGCCTTGCTCCAGTCCGGTGGAATGCACCTTCACAAGTGGTCATCCAACACTAGTCAGCTCCTATCGCCCATTCCCAGTGAAGATCGAGACAGCTGCGCATCTTTCAGCGAAAGTGGCCTCAACGAGGTCATCAAAACCTTGGGATTGATGTGGAATCCTTCCACAGACGAGTTCTTGTTCCGATCATCCCCTTCAGAAAAGGCCAGCAGACCCACCAAGCGTCAAGTCCTGTCCAAGATTGCCAAGATTTACGATCCGCTCGGACTTATTTCTCCAGTGGTGGTACTGGCAAAAATAGTCATGCAGAAATTGTGGATCAGCAAGCTGAATTGGGATGATCCGTTAGACGATACCCTCCTGAACGAGTGGGAGAGCTTTCTGATGTCACTGCCAACTTCGGAGCAAATTCGCATTCCACGCCATGTGTTATCGAACAAGGTGGTGCGGTACGAATTGCACGGATTCGCGGACGCGTCCCAGAAGGCGTATGGGGCATGCGTGTATGTTCGCTCAATATTCCCTGATGGCAGCGCATCGACGAAGTTGGTCAGCGCTAAGTCTAAAGTTGCACCGATTTCACCCCTGACAATCCCTCGAAAGGAATTACTAGCAGCCCTTCTTTTGTCAAGATTGATTAGTAAGGTCGAATCAGCGTTGGAGATGAGCTTCAGTTCCATCGTTCTCTGGTCGGATAGTCAAGTTGTATTGGCATGGTTACACAAACCGCTTGGCAATCTCCAAACCTTCGTCCGCCACAGAGTCACAGAGATCACATCGAATACTAGTCACGTTTGGAAATATGTTCGCACGGATCAGAACCCCGCCGATACTGTATCTCGAGGACAGTCTGCAAGAGAGTTAGCTAACAACGAGCAATGGTGGAATGGTCCTCAGTTTTTGTGCTTCGTGGATTACCCAGAAGAGCGGCCACAGTCACTCCAAGATTGCGAAATTCCCGAACTCAGGGTTGAGCTAGCTGCACTGTCGGTCATGAACTACGAGGAATTCCCTGTGTTGACAAAGTTTGCTTCGTTCCGGAAATGCCAACGGATTGTTGCCTACATGCTACGCTTCATTTCGAACGCTCGAAAGAAGCAGGCCGACCGAGTGATGTCCCGGTATCTCACTATTCCTGAACTACGGGCGGCATCAAATTTGATCGTTGGAGCCGTTCAGCATCAGGAGTTTGCCAAGGAGATCGAGTGTGTACGAGCAGACGAACCCAACCATCGTCTGAACAATTTGAAACCATTTCTCGACGAGGATTTACTGCGAGTTGGAGGTAGGCTTGGTCAGTCTCAGCTTCCATTCGGAGTGAAACACCAGCTAATATTACCAAGCAACAACCCCATCGTGCACGGTTTGATAAGCGACGTCCATCGAGAGAATCACCATGCCGGAAACTCCATGGTACAATACCTTTTGCGACAACATTTCTGGTTGATCAACGCGAGATCGACAATTCGAAAGGTGCTGAGAACCTGCGTTACCTGCTTTAGGACGAATCCTACCACAATTGATCAGCAAATGGGAGACCTACCATCGTATCGGATTAACCCAGCGCCAGTCTTCGAGAGGGTTGGGCTTGACTTTGCCGGACCAATCTACGTCAAGCAGTCAGTTCGAAAGGCGACTCCGGTAAAGGGCTACATCTGTGTCTTCATCTGCATGGTGACAAAGGCCATGCATCTGGAAGCCGTGGAAGATCTGTCCACAGACTCGTTCCTTGCGGCTTTTCAACGATTCGTGTCCAGACGAGGATATCCGAAGGAAGTCTTTTCCGATAACGGGACCAATTTCATCGGAGCTAGGTCAGCACTGCAGGAGCTCTATCGGTTATTCAAGGAGGAGACGACCCAGAACAAGATCTTCGCGTATTGCCAAGCAAAGCAGATTGTTTGGAAGACCATTCCCCCAAATGCGCCACACTTTGGAGGGCTTTGGGAGGCCGGTGTGAAAAGAGTTAAAACAGTGCTCAAAAGGGTTTACCAATCCACCTCCCTAACACTCTCCGGACTATCCACCCTGTTGTGCCAGATTGAAGCAATCCTCAACTCGAGACCACTTTATTCCCAATCTAACGATCCGACGGAACCTGAAGCGTTGACACCTGGACATTTTATTGCCAACCGTCCGCTATTAGCAATTCCCGAACCGTCTGTAGTAGGTATCCCGACCAATCGTTTGTCCCACTGGCAGCACATACAACAGCTTCGCGAGCACTTCTGGAAACGATGGTCGAGAGAGTATCTTACCGAATTACAAGTGCGAGGCAAATGGACCAAACAGAAAGCTAACATTCAACCGGGAATGGTTGTTCTCCTGAAGGATGACAATTTGCCCCCACAGTGCTGGAATCTGGGTCGGGTAGAAAGGGTACACCCGGGAGCCGATAACCTGGTAAGAGTGGTAGACGTTCGAACGAAGACTGGTACATTTAGACGACCTATACACAAGCTTGCGCCTTTGCCTATTTTGGACAATGATCCAAATTTCCAAACTTCCACTTTTTGCCGGGGGGAGAATGTTCAGTTCGACAGCAGCCAACTGAAGAAGCGTCTAGCAGTGGCGGCGACAGTTTGCACCACGAGAGCTCCGCCCATCCAACCAACGACGAACGAACGACGACGACGAAGGGAGTGCTGAACAGCAAAGCGGCGATAATAAAATTGACGGCCGAACAGCAACCAGCGTCAGAATTCTTTCATCCGTCGTCGAGACAGTCACACAACAGCGAGAGCGAAGCCGAAGCGAAGGAGAACGATTGGGTTCCACGTGCGGACCGCATGATCCCGTCGACAGCAACGAACGGCGGTGCGCTGGTAGCGTGATCGGCGCGTGGCTCCACCTCGAGTAGGATCGGGGCTATAAATACAGTGCGCATCGTGGCGGCAGTATCAGTTTTTTTCGGACCGCCAACGAGTGAACATCGGATGAAATAAAGCGTTATTAGAAGAGAAATGTTAAATACAGTAGTTTAAGCGAAGTTCTCTCGTGTTTGCTTATTCAGTCGCCGCGCATCCGAAACATCCCCAATTCCACCAGAGTTATTCGGGATTAATTTTCCTCTGAGTTATTTGGAGACGATTTTCCTGAAGTTGTTCGGAAATCAATTTTCCACCACAGCCTTTATCAAGGCTTATGAGTTGTTCAGGTTGCTGCTAGCAGAGGCTAGTCCAGCTCAACCACCAAGGCTTCATGAGGCGAAGCCAGGCCAACCTCCGGCCATCATCCCGGGAAGGAACGCGAGGGTTCCTGCTCCCACCCGGCTCGGTTCCTGAGCGGAACGCGAGCACCACAACGTGGCCAGCGCAGATACAGTCCACTGCCATCCCGTACACTTCATGTTAGTGCCAAAAAATGTGTATTATAAAGTGTTTCGTGGTTAAAATTGGACTCTTCCTTAACGTGGGCGTCTTACCCCCAGTTCCCCTATGTGTATCACCACCATTTTCGACCTGATGCAATGCGCCCTTCAGGTAGTTGAGGATGTCGCCAATATGGTCTTTCGGTTAATCCGAGTAGAACAATTCACGGAAAAGCGAAACCGTAATGGCGTTCAACCTTTGCGTCTCTTTGATTCTGAAATGGATGTGACTGAACAGGTAAAGTACGTTGGAGTCATTCTTGATTCCAAGCTTTCCTGGACGCCTCACGTTGAGTTCAGAATCAAGAAAGCTTGTATGGCCTTCGGGCAATGCCGGCGAACCTTTGGTACAACTTGGGGTCTTAAACCCAAGTATATCAAATGGATTTACACAACTATATTGGACGAATAATATTGGCTTATGGATGTCTTGTGTGGTGGCAAAAGGGCGAAGTGAGAACGGTCCAATCAAAATTTGGCCATCTCCAAAGGATGTGCTTAATGGCGATGTCTGGAGCGTTCTCTTCAACTCCTACGCTGCCGTTCTACGCCCAATTGTCCCATGTTATATGTGTATAACGGCAGTACGGCAGCGCTCGAAGTGCTCTTCGACGTTGCCCCACTACACATTCATCTCAAAAAAGAAGCACTTTCTTGCACTTACTGTCTATGGCACAGGTTCCCAACCAGTGGTCCGCGGCCCTCTGGGGGGCCGTGTAGCCAGTCCAGGGGGGGGCTGCAACGTTACCAAAAAATGTTGAATTTTGTGCAAATTACCCCTAAAAGCCACAATTTGAGGAGCAAATTTTCAGTATAAAACGACTTCAGATGAAAAAAATTTCGGCTGCGCCGCTATTTTTCTGCTATGACTCAAATTGATTGTACATGATATGAATATTTACGAAATGTGAGTATCGAATAAAAAAAACGTATTATTGATCGTCGAAAATCCCTCCCACAGTAAATTTCTGGCTACGTCTCTGTACCCAAAAAAAAAATCGGTTCGTTCATTTAATTCATATTTTTCTCTAAAAAAATTCATTGGGCCTCAGATGTTTTGACAATTCTTAAAGGGGGTCGCCACCTCAAAAAGATCGGGAACCCCTGGTCTATGGGTCGAAGGTCGAAGGTTTCTAGAGGAAACTCCTGTGAACCACCGTTGTTTCCACTTTTGGTGAATTGGGACAAAGTTGTCCTTGCTCCAAGTGATCTTACAATTGCTTGTAATTTTCCATATAGGACATTTTCCACGAAATTCCCTTCCCGGGAAGAGTGGACATCTGGTTATCTGGAAAGAAGTATTTCAGACGGCATCGTATGTTACACTGATGGCTCCCTTCTCGAAGGTCGAGCAGGTGCTGGTGTTTATTCTCGTGAGCTAAGGCTGCATCAGTCTTATTCACTTGGTAGACACTGCACCGTTTTTCAGGCCGAAATCTTTACTCTTATGTGCGGAGTGCAATCAGCACTTCAGCAGCACGTAATGGGCAAAATAATATACTTCTGTTCAGATAGCCAGGCTGCTATTAAAGCTCTTGCTTCGGCCAACTCTAGCTCGAAGGTAGTCATCGCTTGTCGAACTCAAATCGAGGAGCTGAATTCAGCAAACGCTGTTCACCTTATATGGGTACCTGGCCATTCTTCCATTGCTGGAAATGAATTGGCTGATGAGTTAGCTCGCACTGGAACATCACATGACTTCATTGGCCCTGAGCCAGCTATTCCGGTATCCAAGTGTTGGGTGAAGCTTCAGATTGACACCTGGGCTGCCACACAGCACAAACAATACTGGAATAGTTTGGAGTCATGTCGTCCAACAAAATTGTATTGTACTGAGCCATCTCTAGGGGTGGCAAAGTATCTTACAAATCTGGCAAAGCAGAATTTCAGCATGCTGGTCAAAGCATTGACTGGCCACTGCCGACTCAGTTATCACATGGCAAATATTCAGCAAGCTGATTCATTTGCCTGTGATAGCTGTGAATCCGATTATGGAACTTCGTATCATTTAATATGTAACTGTCCAGTTTTTGCGCAATTGCGTTTCCGAGTACTCGGGAAACACTGATTAAATGTAACTGACTTCAGAAGCCTGAATCTTCAGGACGTTCTGTTGTTCTTGACCCGCTGTGGTAAAGAGCTATAGGCTACGTGAAGCTATGTGAGCTATGTGAACCCATTGTGGTACGCTTTTGCGAGTATGACGATCCTATTCCCTTACCGGTTCTTTCTCATGTCCTATCTTTTTCCCTTCCCTTCTCCGTCAGGTAAATGATGAATAGGCTCGTGTTCATGGCGATGGCACAAATTTCCCAAATGGAGGAGAACGTGCCTCTGGAGCCGACCTACTGATACCTGATTCCCCCGTGTAGGCCTTGTAAAAGTTAGCTAGTTTCTTGCAGTTGTGAATTGTGCGTGTTGAAAGGTAAATGACTGGTGTTCGTTGTGTCCCCATATGTGCTAATTGTGTCCTCAAAGCCAAGCGCGCTACGGCTTCTACTTCCAAAAAATAGCGTACACCGCACAAAGCAGGAAGCGAAAACAGCGTCTCGCTGTACCACCTTACGTCACGCATCCACCTGCGATTTGGTGCCGAATTTTGCTGGCGGTTTAGGGCCAGAAGGGAGTAGCAACCGTCACCAACGCACTCCAGGCACGTTTTCATCGGCCATCCAACAAACGTCTTCGTGAAATCACGGGCATGAGAAGGACCTTCTAGAACCTCGTGCGTGACTTTGAAGTCGCGAGTAGCGGCACAAGCAACAGCCCGCTCGCTCGGTCGTCGTTCGTTTACGTCATCGTAGAAAGCTACGAAGCGTTAGCTTCGCAAACCGTGAGTACGATTTACTGAAACTTTGCATGCAAGTGTAATTAGCACTTACACTCGAAAGCGCTAGATAGATCTGAACCGCACACGTTAGGGCCAGAAGCAAAAAGGGGGAAAGAAGAAGAAAAGCCGGCCGTCCGGACGAGCAAGAATGCGTAGGTTATCTTCCGGGATTCGTTGGTTATGTTCATGTGCGGAAAGTTATTGAAGTGTAAGATTCTTTCGGGCAATTTGAATAGATGAGTCTGCTTACTTCTTCCTGCACACTGCACTATTAAGTATTTGGAAGCTGACCTCTTCGGTCAGTATCTAGCCGGGCGTACAACACGACTAGTGGTCCACCATAAGCCACTTGTTTGAAAACTGCCCGGAAGTAGAAAGCAAACTCCAAGCCGCCTCATGGCTGCAACAGTCTCAGAAGTGTTTTCAGGGGTTTCAGAGGATTATCAGGGGGTACCAGAACTGCTGTGTGCAGCATAGTTGTCCCATGTTAATAGGGATTCCCATAGCTCATAGGACAACTATGCTGCACACGGTAGAGAATGTCTCAAGGATATACAATGAGGGTTTGAGGAGCGTCTGAAGGATGCAAAAGGGTTGCGGGGGAGGGGGGGGGGGGCGATTGGAGGTCTCAGAGGCGCTTCAGGGGATTTCATTAGTGTTTGAGAGGTTTGGGGAAAATGTCCCTTAAACCACCTAGGACTGTAACGGGCATTCAGGAAGTTTCAGAGGATTTCAGAGGAGCTTAACATCGACGATCTGTCCAGTGATGATCTAGTCGGATCTTTAAGCCGTGCATGCGATGCCTAAGCGTGCGCTACCCAGGAAAGGACGAAAACCGGTATACTGGTGGTGTCCTGAAATCGCAGAGCTCAGAGCGTCCTGCCTAAGAGCGAGGAGGAGGATGCAAAGAGCTCGTACCGATGAGGTAAGAGCGGATAGAGGTGAGTTCTATAGGATGGCTAAACTGGCACTGAGCAAAGAGATTAAGGCACGAAAACGAGCGTGTTTCGAAAACCTCTGCCAGGCAGCCAACACGACACCCAGGGGCGATGCCTACAGGGTAGTCATGGCCAAAACGAAAGGAGCGTCTGCGCCCCCGGAACGTTCACCCGTGATGCTACAGAGGATCGTGGAAACGTTGTTTCCACGCCACGATACAAGACCATGGGCTGCCATCCCCCCTGGCCGAATAGACCAGGGGGAGGTAGCCCAAGTGACGAACGATGAGCTCATCGTAATTGCGAAGTAGCTGAAGTTGAACAAGGCTCCGGGTCCGGACGGTATCCCAACGGTAGCCATCAAGTCGGCCATCGAGGCATGCCCTGATATGTTCAGAATGGCTATGCAGATGTGCCTGGACAGAGGCGAAATTCCGGAGAGGTCGAAAAGGCAAAGATTGGTTCTGTTGCCCAAGCACGGGAAGCCACCCGGCGACCCGTCGGCATACAGACCTATCTGCCTACTAGACACCTCCGGGAAACTGTTGGAACGAATCATCCTGTCCAGGCTACTGGTCTACACCGAAAAACCAGATGACTCTGGGCTCTCGGATAACCAGTTTGGCTTCCGTAAGGGTCGATCGACGGTGGACGCTATTAAGGCCGTAACGAAAACGGCCGAGATAGCGTTCCAGAATAACCGTAGAGGAATTCGTTATTGCGCGGTAGTCACGTTGGATGTGAAGAATGCGTTCAATAGCGTCACGGTATGCGGCGAGTCGATAGAGGAAGTGGAACTGACAGCGGCGCATGCAATTGGCATTACAGAGGACTGGATGAGGTCACGTCAGCTGGCACTCGCACACCACAAGACGGAAGTGGTGGTGGTGAACAATCGCAAGTCGGAACAACATGCGGTGGTCACCACAGGCGGGTGTGAGATCAACTCCAAGCGCTCATTGAAGCAACTCGGAGTCATGATCGATGATAAGCTGAACTTTGGTAGTCGCGTGGAATATGCTGAGTAAGCGTAGACTTCTCGCGACAGTAGCGGTCTCCATACTACGGTATGGTGCCGCTGCATGGTCGAGCGCGCTAGAGGTCAAGCGAAACGTAGAGAGGCTCGAAAGTACACACAGGTAGATGGCCCTTAGGGTCATCAGCGCATACCGTACGGTGTCAAAGGACGCGGTATGCGTGCTGGCGGGTATGATGCCCATAGCACTTGTGATGTCAGAGGACGAGGAGTGCTTCGCGAGACGAGGCACAAGAGGCGCGAGCTGGATTGCCAGAACATCGTCGATGCTGAAATGGCAGAGGGATTGGTCAACCTCCAACAAGGGCAGATGGACACACAGGCTCATACCGAGCGTGTCCAAGTGGACGAGCAGGCCCCATGGCAAGGTGAATTTTCACTTGACACAGTTTCTGTCAGGCCATGGGTGCTTTAGGTGGTATCTGCACATATTCGGACATGTTGGTTCTCCTTCATGTCCGGAGTGTGCAGACTGCGACGAGACCGCGGAGCATGTGCTCTTTGAATGTCCACGCTTCGTGGAGCAAAGGTCGAGTATGCAGGAGGTATGCGGTAGAGACATCACTGCCGACAACATTGTTGAAAGGATGTGTACGGGGGAGGACAAGTGGGATGCCGTTTCTTCCTCGGTATCTCCAATCGTCCTTGAACTACAGAGAAAATGGCGAGCCGAACAACAGATAGTTGAGTTGGCTCCCCCTCCCCATCCAGGAGCTTAAGCCCAACGGGTAGTCTATGTACTAGCCAGGGCCCGAGCCTCCGGGGAAGAGCGAACAACTTAAGGCGGTAGCAGGTGGAACGCTTACCATTAGAGTGTACTCATTGTACGAAGTCATCCCCCCTTCTCGAAGTCATCCCTAACGGGCGTACCACGAAGTTAAGGAAGAAGAGAGAAAGAGGTTTTAGTGTCGACCCCACATCACCTGAGGACCCACCTCTCGGGTATCTGTAGAAGCAGATTTCCTCTTTCTATAAAAAAGAGGATTTTCAAGGACTCCTCCACAAAAAAATCCCCTTCAACCCCCTTGAAACTACCCCGAAATTTAAAGGTATTGAGGGGACTTTTAATTTAGGGGTGTCCTGAAACCCCCTGAGCTAAAATGCCGCGATTCGTCCCTGAAGCCTCTGTAATCCGATTGAAACGCCCTTGAAATCATTATAGAACCCCCTGAAAGCCATTGAAGCCCCTTGAAATCCCCATTTTTGGGCTCTCTGGGATTTTTCCGGAAACTCTCTTGGCCTCGTCTTATATGCTCAGGAGGAAAACCTGTTCTGATAAACTAGATTTCCTCATTAATTAAGCTCTGACTCAAATAATGCCGATATTTTCCCTTTTTCTTCACATTTTCATTTATGTTCCATTTCCTCCAATAGTTATTGTGACGTTCTCATAATATTTCGTAGAACAACACAGCAATAATAATTTTAGGTATTAGAGAACAGGTTGCTTTTTGCATGGTATTGGTAAGGTATTTCTTTCTGCTTGTGTAGTCTGTTAGTTCGTATTTTTTTCTGAAGCAGATATTAGATTTTCCTTATTTGACTAGACAACATACATACGACAGCATCTGATCCCGGCAAGACGTATTCACGACTCCTTCGCAGACCCAGACCTCTCTGCTGTGCGGGATGGGGCGTTTAATAACTCCTCAAGACTACCAGTAACCGCTCTCCGCGGCCCTTTCCACTTCTTTCCTAAAACCCCTCACAAAATACTTCGCTTCCTGATCGGGTGAAATGGGGCAACCTCACGCGATATCAACTTGAAAGATAATCGCGTCTATTTTCAGCTTTTGCGCTGCTGGCTGCTGCTGCTCTTAACACCCAAGCCACGCCGCCGCCGCCGCCGCCGCCGCCCCAATCGATGCCTTTCACTCGCCTTTGTTGTTTGCGTGTGTGTGGTGACTGACGTGAGGCTGACCTGGGTAAGCAGGTGGCGTGTGGAGAGGTCCATGTTTTGGATGTTGAACTGATGATGGGTGGACGGGTGGAGAAGCAGTACCTACGCTTGGGAATAAAAGTTTCTACAAGCAAGCAGCAAGTTGTTGCTGCTACGAAAGACGGGCGACGGGCTGACGGTTGACTGCAGGAAAAGCAACGTGAGCGAAGTTTTGCACTTCTGTCGCATGCCAGGGTCGGTTCTGTTGGTCAGAGGACTCATGCTAGTAAATCATCAATAAATCAATAAGAATCTATAACATTAAAAAAATATTAATCATTGGACGACAGGTAGTTCAAAAAACCTCGCTCGACGTATACAGCGCGAGTACTGTGCTTGATTGCGAGCATCCTAAAAAGTTAGTCACTTTGGAGGACTTCCCAGGAAAGACATTTCCATCTAAACAGCAAATAACAAGTTTAGTGAATGCCGATATCCTTCGTTTTCAACCTCAACGATAACTAAACTGTGTAACGGTAGCCCTTTTTTGTTAATTATTATTTGTGTTATTTACTCGTTTATTAATTGTATCTTTATAAAAGAATACAAAATCATATTAAATTCAAGCATGATTTACACTGACGTAGCCGGAGTTTAGACAAAACAGTCAATGAAATCATAGCATACAACTTCGTGAAGTGTAGAAAGGTCAACCGCTACGCAGCGTAGTTGCGTACTGCGTACACTGTAACGAGAATTACTGTTCGTGTTCTCGTTATCTTGCTAGAGAACACCGAAGTAGTTGGCTTTTGAATACTTGGCTTTGTAACGGATTAAGATGGGCAGACAATTCAATTGCGAAAGCAATTTCTTTAACTGAAATCACACGAACATGATTAACGGAGACCGTCGGGCTTCTGTTTCCGGGAGCCATACCGTCGATCCAATCTGAGGAATTACAGAAATATTCTCGTTCACTTTGTCCCAGATCGTGGCAGAAGAAGGATCGTGGTGTAGTGTTTTTTCCGTGGTGTGATTTTGTAAGAAAGTATAAACGTGAAGCGTGCTTTAGTCTGAATTAACCATTTACTGTACCCCCGTTTAGGCCTTGTAAAAGTTAGCTAGTTTTGTGCGGTTGTGAATTGTGCAAGTTGAACTGGAGTTCAAAGGTAAATGACTTGTGTTCGTTGTGTCCCCATATGTGCTAATTGTGTCCTCAAAGCCAAGCGCGCGCTACGGCTTCTGTTTCCAAAAATAGCGTACACCGCACAAAGCAGAAAGCGAAAACAGCGTCCCGCTGCACCACCATACGTCACGCATCCATCTGCGATTTGGTGCCGAAGTTTGCCTGGCGGTTTAGGGCCAGAAGGGAGTAGCGACCGTCACCAACGCACTCCAGGCACGTTTTCATCGGCCATCCAAAGTCTTCGTGAAGTCACGGGCTCGAGAAGGATCTCCTAGAACCTCGTGCGTGACTGTGAAGTCGCGAGTAGCGGTACAAGAAACAGCCCGCTTGCTCGCTCGTCGATTCGTCTACGTCATCGACAACGTCATCGTAGAAAGCTACGAAGCGTAAGCTTCGCAAACCGTGAGTACGTTACAGAAACCTTGCATGCAAGCGTAATTAGCACGGACACTCGAAAGCGCTAGATAGATCTGAACCGCACACGTTAGGGCCAGACGCAAAAAGGGGGAAAGAAGAAGAAAGGCCGGCCGTCCGGACGAGCAAGAATGCGTAGGTTATCAAATTGGTAGAATAATGAATGCCTAGGTTATCAAATTGTTAGTAGGGTGCCTGTACCAGTTATCGCACTACCTAAGGAAAACTACTTCTACAAAAATAAGAAGAAGACCGACGAATGTCATCGATACGTCAAACGATAGATTTATTCTCATACTTAACAGGAAAAATATAAAATCTGAGCCAAACCCACTTTTACTATTTATTACGGCGTGTGCCAATGATAGGAACCCTGTACCAGTTATGGACATATTTGTTAATTTCGGTTCCACTTCGCACTATTTACATGCATTCCTTATGGGATTTGCCATAACTGATACACTATGGCGAAATAGGGTGCAAAGAAGCCAAAATTTTGAGGAAAATTATTTTTTTTCTATCACAATTTGAGCAAAATGGGAAGTTTGAATGAATGCTATCATCTTTTATAAACGTATTCTTCCTTCACATATATTTTCTTGTTGATTTGCATCGTTAAATGTTGAAAATCAACTATGGCGAATTTGAGGTACTATAGCCATAACTGGTACACTGAGCCTAAATAAATTCGAAAGTTTCACGTTTTTGTTTTCGTAAGACAATGTGTTAGTCAGTGATGTTTAAGAAAGTTTGAAGTACCTTTCACGTTTCGTTAGTTCTAGTTAGCGTCCTTTTGTTGTGTATTCCGTCTTCCAAAACGGAATGGGATTAAAGTGGATGGGGAATCTCTGCCCGTGATGATAACCTGGATAAGGTCGAGTTCTTGGAGTACGGTTGTCTTCCGGGATTCGTTGGTTATGTTCGTGTGAGGAAAGTTTTTGAGGTGTAAGATTCTTTCGGGCAAATTGGATAGATGGGTCTGCTTACTTCTTCCTGCGCACTGTTAAGTATTTGGAAGCTGACCTCTTCGGTCAGTATCTAGCCGGGCGTAGAACACGACTAGTGGTCCTCCTAGGAGGTGGCGCATAAGCCACTTGTTTGAAAACTGGCCGGAAATAGCAAGCAGACTCCAAGCCGCCTCAGGGCTGCTACAACTGTCTAACTGATACCATTCATACGAGATTAAAGGAAATAGGAAATCTATTTCCCAAGCTCACCCGCCAAACTTTGTGAATAGCTTAACCTTTGTTTTCCACAAGAACCGCCCCTGCACGTTCGGTCAGACTTTACTCATCGTCTTTATCGGTCTATGAGCTCTCGAGCAGAAGTTGATTCGTACCTCAACGATGCTGGTCGTAGGACGTTTGGGGAATTTTTCGTGTTAATGTTCAAAAATTTCCGCAATACTTCTGAAGAGTTTCCACTTCCTTTGGAGCACGCAGATAACGAGCAGTCGGGAAATTTTCATGCCACATTTATGATTCCTCCTCGGTCTAGACTCTAGACCGATGCGATGACTGGTCATGTCAAATCAGCTGGATATTTTTTGGGTGGGCGTAGGTCGGAAGGTTGATTGAGAAGGGAAGGACGGTTCGGATGACGTCGGACAACGACGGCGACGGACACCGGATATGGCGCACTTTATTTTACGTGCCTATAACTGGTAAACTTTGAATTATTTCTGTTTGTCCTCGTTCATATTTTCTTTCCGGTGTGCCCACATGAACGCAGCGGGTTGATGGTATTGTTGAAACCACCTTTAATCATTTTTGAAAAAGTTTATAGTTCAGGACAGTGGCGTCATCGAGGTTACTCCAAGTTACTCACTCTATAGATAGAAAAACAATAATTCTCTATCCAGTATGAGTGCCCAAATATTACCCCACAAATTTCCCGGAAATAACTCTACGGGTCTTAATAAAATGTATCAAAGATTCAGAGTTTTGGAGTTTCTTACAGGGATTAATTTAGATTTTCCACTAGCTATTTTTCCGAAATTTCTTTAAAGGATATGTCAGAAAATCTTGCGAAGATCTTCCATGAACTTCTTCAGAAATCCTTTAGTGATTCTTTCAAAAACTCTTTGAGAAGAAAATGATCAAGGGATGCATTTGGAAAACAATTAATGGATATCTTCAGACCTTAATCCTTGAATTAAAATTTTATCCAAAGTTATTTTTAGAGATTACCCCAGAAATTAATTATAGAACTCCTTCATTGGATTCCTTCCTCAATTGCTCCATTGATTTTTTTTTGACAATCTATAAATGAAGTCTTCTACAGATTCTTTCCGATCAATTGTTTGGATCATCTTCCATGGATTTCGTCAGAAATTGCTCTAGAATTTCCTTTAGAACAAGCTATAAAGGATTCTCCAATAAAATCTTCAAGAACTCCTCCAGAAAAGCTTTCATGGGTTTCATCACAAAATCTTCCACAAATTCTTTTTAAATTTCGCACGAGAACCTTACAGAACACCATCCTCGGATTTCTTCAGCAATTTTTTCAACGATTTCTCCAGAAAATCAAAAATTTAGAATCCCTTCCGAAATTTTTCAATGGATTTCTTTGGAAAATCTCCCGCAGACTTTATTAGGAATTCTTCCAAAGATTTCTTCAGGAATTTGTCAAAGGTTTCATCGAGATTTTTTTTTATGAATTGCTTTCTCCATGGTTTTTTTTTTTCAGGAGATGTCCTTCTGAAATTACCTTCAGAATTACATCAAAAGTTTACCCAGGAATTCTTAGGATTCGTTTTAGAAGATTTCCCCAGGGATTACTTCCCACATTTCTGCAGGGAATTTGAAATTATTCCACAAATTCTTCCATAACCTCATCTACTCATTCTACTGTTTTAATCGAAAAATCTTTCACAGATTTATTCAGAAATTCGCACAGGTGTTTCTTCTCGAAGTCCACCACAAATGTTTTCTGGAAGTCCATTTAAAAGTGTTTTCTGAGAATTCCATTTAAAATTGCCAGCAGAATGTGTCCAGGCAATTCTACACTACAGGCATTCATCCAGAAAATCCTGCAGGAATTGCACCAGAGATTCTTCCCAGTGTTCATACAGTGGTTTCTTCAGGATTTCCGTCAGATATTTCTCCATGCATTTCCCCAGAAGCTGCTCCGGCATTTCATTTAAAGATAATTTTTAGAATTTCTCTGCTAATTCTTTGAGGAATGTATTCAGAAATGTTTCCTATGATTTTCTACAATAGTTCCTTTAGAAATATGTTAAAAGTGTTTGATCCCTCGAAAGAAGATTATCTTTGCTTTTTTCATGTATTCCTACAGGAACTTCTTCAGAAATATATCCACAAATTGCTTAAGAAATACTTTCAGAAATGCTACTAGCAATCCTCTCAAAAAATCAAAAGTTCAGAATTTCTTCAGATATTTTTACGGATTTCCTTAGAATCTTCCACATACTCCATTTGGAATTTTATAAAAGGATATCTTCGGGGAATTTTCTTGAAGATTGCTTAATAAACTTTTCTAGGAACTTCGTGCAAGGATGTTCCGAGGATTTTCTCCTGATATTTGTCTAGGAAGTTTTTCAAAAGTTCCTGCTGGTATTTCTCCAAGAATTTCCCAGGGTTTTTTCAGAGATTAATTCGAAAGAACTACCTGAGATTTTAACAGAAAATTTACTGGAGATTTTGTAAAAAAAAACATTCGAATATATCTACAAAGACTTTTTCAGAGTTTAAAGGATTTGTTCAGGAATTTCAGGGTGGGATTTCTACAACAGTTTTTTATGCAGTTTTATAGAAATTCATCGAAAAATTTGTATGAAGAAGTCCTGGAGAATTTTTTTCGGAAATTCATCTAACAATTCCTCCAAGAATTCCATTAAAATTCGTTCTGGGATTCCTTCACGATTTTTTTGGCAACTGCTCCTGTGGGTCCTTCAGAAATATCTTCTGGGTATTGTTTCATTTTTTCTAAAGTTTTTACAGAAATTGCACAAAAAATGCCTGGAAGAAAACTTTAAAGATTTTCTGAAGGAAATTTTAAAGCAATCCCTGGATGATTGTCTGAAAGAATTCTGTTTTAAAAAACTTCTTGTTTTTAATTTTGAGATTCCAAGAAGAAACTCATAACAAAATGGGGAAAGCAGACAAAAATAAAAGAATCTTTTCGCGGGACTTTTAAACTAGCTTCAAGAAAGAGAAATGCTTAAGATATTTCTGGAAGGATTTCTGTAGGTATGAGAGTTTCCGAAGGAATCTCTTTAGAAAGTCGGATAAAATTTCTGCAGAAATTGAACCAAAGGCACTGGTGGAGCTCTTGTATAAATCCATTAAATAAATTTCATCAAATAAATCCGTGGTGGAATCCTTAGAAAAACTTTTTGAGAAATTTTTGGAGGAATTCATAGAATATTTTTTTAAGGAATAATTATATAAAAACCCCCGAAAAAAATCCTGAAGGAAAAATTTCTGAAAAAAAACTGCAGAAGCAAAAAACATCCTAGACAAATGGCTAAGACAATTTTTGAATATTTTTTTTAATATTTTTTATTAAAGATCTTTTTAAAGAGTACCAGGAGAACCCTCTGTAGGTATTCAATAAAGAGAAATCACCTTGAAAATCTAAAAGAAATTTCTGAACATGTTTCTGAAGCATGACTTGAAAAAATATAAAAGTATTCCTGAAGTAATTTCTGAATAAACTCTAAGCAATCCGAATGAATAAACTCTAAGAGATAAGAAAAACTTCTGGTGGAACTTTCAGAACCTCTTGAGAAAAATTAATCTTTAAATGAAAAAAATCTCTTGATAACTTTCTTGAGAAAATTCTAAATAAATGCCAAAGGGAACAAGACCTGAAGAAAACTCTGGAGAAATTCCACCAATAATTCCTAAAAAAGTTCCTGGAAAAATATCTGCATTTCTCAAGGAAACCCGTAGAGGAATTTTTGAATAGATCTCTGAAAAAATTTACGAATCTCTGCAATTTTTTTTCCTGGAATTTCTGGAGGAACTCCTTGACAATCCCTTGGAGATTTTTTTTAAAGAATTCTGATAATACTCCTAGGGGGAAATACCTACAGAAATATGTCGACATACACATGCACGAACTTCCGTAGCAATCCCTCAAGGAATTTTCTAAATAGTCGCTAAAGGAATCCCAGGAGGTATTTCTGGACCTATGACTGCAGAAATTCGTGGATTTGAAAAAATCATCTTGAAGATTCTTTCGCGAAATTTTTTGAGATGCTTCGGAACAAGAACCACGGAAAGTTCCAGGAGAAGTTTCGCAAATAATCTCTGAAAGAAACTGTGGAGAAATTTTGGAAGAAATGCATGGACAATATTTGGAGGAATTCTTGCTTGAATCATTCTAGTAAATCCTGCGAGAATCTTCGTTTATGAAATACCAGAACATTTAGAAGAATCTTGAAAGAATCTTTAAAAGAATTTCTGACAGTTTTCGTGGAGGTAGTTATGGCGAACATACTTGAGCAGTACAAGTGAAAAAAAGAACAAAGAAAAAAATTCTAATAAAAAAAAAATTTAAGAATCTTTAGAAGAATTCTTGCAGAACTAATAGAATACCTGCAAGAATACCAACAATAATAACAGAAAAAATAGTGATTTTTTTTTCATTGAGTGGTTTCCCCGGAATAATTCTTAATTGTGCGTAATATTAAAGTCATACTTATGAATGCTTACCAGCATAGGGGGCGCTAGGATTTTGAAATTTTGAGTAACCAGCTCTGATTGTACCATGACTGCACTGGTTCAGGGATTACATTTCATTTTTTTAATTCTTCCATTTCCTAAGGAAAATTAAAAAGAAAAAAATCTCAAACAAAATTTGTCCTGCAATGTGATTTATCCGAAGAACTCAGAACCACTGAAAAAAAACTTGGAAATAAGAAGACACAAAATGTTGATTAATTAACAAATTGAGAATTGTGAAAAAAATCGCGTTCTGGTGGGATGCAAACCCACGACTTCCTATTCACCAGACCGGCGCTTTAACCAACTAAGCCACAGAATTGGTAACAATTCTGCGGAATTGCAAGCCAAACCGAGCCCACACCATGCACACTTCTATTATCACAATTTCATCTCTCTTTCAGATTAGATGCCTCAACTACTTGAGGTTGTGTCTTCTAATTATACAAGAAATGGAATTATAAAAATTATAAACACTCCGTTCATGATCAAAATTTAAAAGTTATCATGGTGAGTTTTCCAATTTTATTATGCTCTCATGCGTGCAAAAAACATTCCAGGTATTCCTTCAGAAATCTCTTAAAATAAATGAAACGTTCCATGGATTCTTTCAGAAATTCGGCCTTGGGATTTCTTCAGAAGTTCATTCAACGATTGCCTCATAAATGCCTCTTGAAATTTAAAATTTTTTGAAAATTTCTTGAAAAATCAAATCTATTAAAGATCCATCCGGAAATTTTCTTCAAGGATTTGCTCAGCTTTTTACAGTTAATTATTCATATATTTAACTCATTATTCCTCCGAAATATTGCAAAAGATTTGTTTGTACAACACATTACAATACACATACAAATACACACTTACCATGATCTGTATATGTACCCATAAATGATACCAATAAATTAGTAGTTTACGTGCCTCCGCCATGGCAGGACGGCGAATAATTAGCCGTGTTTTATTCCCATCTCAAATCACAACAAAAGGGTCCAGCCCGTTGGACGAACAAGATTATTTAATAAAATCTTGCATGCATTGCTTCAGAAATTATTTCATGAATTTATTTCAGTACAAAAAATCCTTCAGTGATTCCTTTAAAAATTCTTGAAGAGATTTTTCCAAAAAGTATCGATAGATTTATTTGACAACCATGAATGGAAATCCTGAATGCTTTCTCTGAGAAGTCATGCAGGATTTTTTGCAGTGGTTCAATTAAAAAATCCTTAGTTTTCTTTAAAATTTTCTCAAAAGTTTTCCAAAGATTACCCCAGAAGTTAATTCAGGAACTTTTTTTTTCAAAAAACCTTCCCTGGATTGCTTTGATATTAGGCAGGATCCATTTATTACGTATCGCTAAAATCGCCATCTTTTTGACACCCCCCTCCCCCATCCGTAACGCTTTTTTGTATGGAAGTTTTAAAAATTTAGTATGGCTCGGCTCCCCCCCTCCTCCTATAGCGTTACGTAATTTGTGGATGGCGACTTATTCCATTCATCTCTTTAGAGAATTCTTTAGAAATTCTTTTTGAGAAAATTCCACGGATTTCGCTTGAAAGATTTTAAGATCATATTCCATGGATTGCTTCAGAATTTCTTCCAGAATTTCCTTCGGAATTTTTGTTACAGGATCCTCTAAAGTTTTCTACAGAGAGCTTTCCATGAGTTTTCATAAAAAATTCTTCCATATATTTTTCAAGAATCCGTACGATTATTCTTTCAGGAAATCATTTACGGATTCCACACGGGAACACGGGAACACTTTCAGCAATTCTTCAAAAAAATCTTCTAGATATTCCGTTAAAAATTCCCGCATTATTGTGTTTAAGAATTTCTTTAGGGATTCATCCAGAAGAGGTTCCTCCAGGCATTCTTGCACTTCAGTCTTTCGGGCAAGAAGACTCAAGAGATTCCTTCAGGATTTCCTCGATGTCTTTCCCCATAAATTTATCCGGCATATCCTCTTAGGAAAGACAACTACACTTTTTTCATCACGCATTATGAAGGAAATTCATTCAAAAATATTTTCTAAGATTTTCTACGGAAATTCTTCAAGTAATCGAAAGTTTTTTCTAGGGATCCCTGCAGACTCTTATCTATGTGATTCTCCAGGTATTCCTGCAGGATGTTTTTCTTTAAAGAAATTCGTCCACAGATCTTTAGCAATACTTTCAAAAAATCCTCCAACAATGGGATTTCTCCAGAAATTTTCCTATAAATTCCTCAATATTTTTTTCTAGGAATTACACCAAGGGTTTCCCGAAAAAATTATCTAGATATTTCTTATAGGAAGATGTTAAGAAATCCTTCCTGAGACTCTTTCAAGGATTCCCTGGGGATATCCCAGAAGAGGTTCATTCAAAAGTATTTTGAACTATTTCTTGAAAAGTTGTTCCATCCGGTTTTTCATATATTTTTTATTATATTTTTTTTCACAAATTCTACAGAAATACGTTTCGAAAATTCTTCCCAGGGGTCTTTGCAAGAATATTTTGAGAATTTATTTCAGTGATTCCTGTAGAAATTCCATCATTTTTTTATAAATTTATCTTGTGGTTACATCAGAAATATCAACTGAGATGTCTTTGAGGATCCCTGCAGAGGAATTCCACGGAGTCATGTCAGTCGATCCTGAGCGACCATTTCAAAAATATCTGAAACTTTGCACAGTTTTTCAATTTCATATAAATCGCCATTTTTCGATATCAAACCTTCATATTCACTCACGACTAACTTTTCAAAAGGGTGTATGCGAAAATAGTTCAAAAATATTCTAAAAGCTGTACAGCAAAAACGGATTGTTCGATTGTTATGAATTTTTCAGCAAAGTTAGATAACTAAATGATGATTCCTTAGAAAATATACACTGTAAAAAATTTCTTTTTTTACTATAAAAAAATATGATCTTTGTCACAAAAACTCAAATATCTCAGAACCCTATCTTTTTACCAACGTCAATTTTTTAGGGAAAATGGCCCATTATATCAGCTATCTACCATAAAATTTTGGTGATGGTAAACTGATAAACAAAAAAGTTATGACATTTCAAACATTTCACAATTTTTACATTTAGTAACAAAAAAAATTTTTTTTCTGTGTAAATTATTTCGAGAACTATATTTTGATGCTGATTTTATTGTATGAATTAAACAAGTTGTTTTCATGATATTTTTGTTTGATTATTTATAATTACTATAGTATCTATTTGAACCTTACACGCGATTCAGTGTTGTGATCAAAAATATTGAGATTGTCATACTTTTTATTGTACGTGACTGGTGAAAAAATCCCTTGATAGTGTTGAAAAGCTGTTGATCATAAGAAAAATGGAATTAAACTTATTTTGAAGACGAAAGCTGCATAATAAAAGTTTTATATATACGCGTATACGTCTAGTTGATCTGCAAAAAAATACCTCTTAGGGTCGATTTCTTCACCCTGGCTTAGGCGTTAAGCCAGGTTTAACTATATGGGTAAGCCTGGCTTACGGGTTAAGCCGAGGTGAAGAAATCGGCCCTTAGAGAACAGACTTTATGATCGGAAAAATGCGAGTAACTTCAACAACAACAAATGCATGAGAGGTACATACCACAGACAAACAGACAAAACGCCAAGAACAATTTTCGTGAAAATCCATCGCCCAGTTCACACTACCACCACCTGGTGGAAATGTTTCACGAAACACTGCGTTGTGCAATATCGTCATCAGAAGGCGCTAGTGTGAAACGTCAAACGCAAAGAAAAGCGATGGGCACTCTTCTGGTTATGAAAGCCACAACCAAGATTCAAAATGATCGTTAAAGGCGTGGTCAATGAAAATTTCGTCAGTGTTACGTTTGTTTGTCTGTATAGTGTATACATACCATGAAAATGCTCACGAAAAAGCAAAAAAATACTACCGCTATGGATATTAAAAATTTTATAGTAAATTTTTTCTTCGTCCAAGCAAACAACACCAAACTAGTCAGTTAAAACTAATAAGTGATTTTGTTTATTATAATCTAACGAACAACATGAACAGTCGCTTTCTCAAAGGTCTTCAACTCAACGCTCTCTTGTAGACCGCTTGTGAAAAAAAAAATGTTCAAAAGAGTTACGAAATCTCATAGATAAACTGAAAGAGACTGGTTATGCCCAAATTGAATACAAATTTACGCATTTGCACGTCCTGCCGTCTAGACTTTGACAAACGAGCCATCTGTATATCTTCGGTAAAGCAGGGCGCAGGAAGTTCGAAAACAACAACAACTGAGAAATTGCCAGAAGTGCTAAGTGCAGAGAGTCATGCCACCGTACCATCAGCGACATCTGTTTAAACAATTTAATCACGCCTCTTTTCAAAAATGCTTTGAAATATACTTCAACATTTATACCCATTTCAATATTTTTAACGTTGCAAAACACGCTTTCAACATTCATCTTGAAGAAGAGGGAAAACACTTGTCCTCAAATGTAACAGCAAATTAATCAATAAACGACTAATGCGCGGAGGGCGTGATAAAATCGGAACAGTACTGTACATATAATATACATAATACATAATAAAAACAGATTGTTTTACTTACGCAAGGCCATTAACAATAAAATCAGCATCAAACTGCGCTTTCCGGCCGAAATAATTTACACTAAAAAAAATTATTACTAAATGTGAAAATTGTGGAATGTTTGAATTGTCATAACTTTTTTGTTTATTAGTTTATCATCACCAATTTTTTATGGTAGATTGCTAATACAATGGACTGTTTTCCCTAAAAAATTACATTGGTAAAAAGATAGGGTTTTGAGATATTTGAGTTTTTGTGACAAAAATGATATTTTTTAATGTTAAAAAAAGATTTTTTTTTCACAGTGTACATTTTCTTAGGAATCACCATTTAGTTATCTAACTTTGCTGAACAATAAAATCTGCATCTAACTGCGATTTCTGATCGAAATAATTTACACAGAAAAAAATATTTACCAAATGTGAAAATTGTGAAATGTTTGAAATGTTATAACTTTTTTGTTTATTAGTTTACCATCACCAAATTTTTATGGTAGATTGCTAATACAATGGACTGTTTTCCCTAAAAAATTACGTTGGTAAAAAGATAGGGTTTTGAGATATTTGAGTTTTTGTGACAAAAATGATATTTTTTAATGTTAAAAAAGATGTTTTTTCACAGTGTATATTTTCTTAGGAATCACCATTTAGTTATCTAACTTTGCTGAAAAATTTATTGCAATCGAACGAACCATTTTGGCTGTGCAGATTTTTGAATATTTTTGAACCATTTTCACATACACCCTTTTGAAAAGTTAGTCGTGATTCAAAATAAAAATTTGATATCGGAAAATGACGATTTAGATGGAACTTAAAAACTGTGCAAAGTTTCAGTTCAATAGAAAATCATGAATTAAAAAATTTCCTTAATTTTGATGCTGTTGCTTGGAATCGCTCTGCAGGCTTTGTTAAGATATTCCTCCTGAAATGTTTCAGAAGTTCTTCCGTTCAGTAGCTAAAATTTCTGAAATTACCTGTGGAGCAGTTCTTGGATGAATTGCTGAGATAAAACGTAGGAGACCTGAAGAAACACCTCATGTTACTCCCTTAATTTTCAGAAAAAAAAAATAAATTGCTTTAGAAGTTTTTGGAGGAATTCCTGAAAAAAAAATGTGGAAACATTTCTGAAGGAATCTTTCAAAAATGTCTGCGCAAATCGCAGGCAATGGCTCTGGTGGAATTCTTGCAGAAACTCCTCCATAAATTTCAAAGGGATCCCTGGAGGATTTTATGGAGGAGTTCTTGGAAGAACTCCTTGAGATTCTTCTGAAGGAATTCTCACAAAAAATTCTAATACCATTTCTGTAGAGATTTGTACACAAAAACCCCCACAACTACTACCTGGAGAAATTTGTAAAGGAAATTCGACAGAAACAAAAAAAAACTGAATGAATTCAGTTTGCTCTCGTGAATACCCTAGAATTACTGAAGAAACAAAAAAATGTATTTTTGAAGAAATGCTTGAAAAACTGGAAAAACTTAAGAACTATTTAACTGCAAATAATAAAAAATGTGTAATGAATTAGCATTAGTTAAAATTCACGAATAAAATTAAATTAAAAATCTAGATCATTCCACCTAGTGATGATAGTGCCTTTCTCGTCAAAGACGTTCTCATGGTCTTTCCATCGACGTAGGCTAAAGTGTTCTTGTATCCTGTTAATACTAGATTTGTTGTGTCACATGCATGCGTTTGGTTCACATTTATATCAGACGAAATCCGTTAGGACACACTGAATCGGTTCCGGAGCACTGCCAGTAATCTCAAATGTGGTTCAAGAAATTTTTCTTGCTAACTGTTCATTCGATTCTTGAAAAAGCCGCGATGTGAAGCGCATGTGTGGGTTTGGTTACATCTGACAACTCCCGGCGGGACACCCGGAATTGGTTCAGGAACACTATCAGTAGTTTTGAATGTAGTTACCCAAAAAAAAACCGTGGTATGATGTATTGCATGCATGGGGTTGGTCCAGTTTTTCATCTGATTACTTCCGACGAGACTCCTAAAACCGGCTCCAAAACACTACCGGTAGTCTTAAATGTGATCTTGGACTATCTTCTTGCTTATTGTTCACGTCAAGCCCATGCACAGAAAAGGCGACTAGGGAGTTTTTTTTTCCCTATTTTTTGCAAAGGGCGAAGAGGTGCCTAGGGTATGGAACATTGGAAATGGATGGGGTTTTAACCCCCCCACCTCCCCCCCCCAAACCCGTACTTTGTGCACGGGCTTGAATCACGTTATCGGAAAAGCCGCTATTTTATTCGCCGCATGCATGGGTTTGGTTCACTGTTACGGGTGGCCTCTTCCGGCGGGACACCCGGAACCGATTTCACGACACTACCAATTGCCGCAAATAGGTAAAAGACTATTTCATTGCATAACGTTCATCAGGTTACATAAAAAGCCGTGATTTGATGTATCGCATTGATGGGTTTGTTCCATTTTTACATATGACCACTTCCGGTGGGACACCCAGAACCGGTCTAGGGACACTATTAGATGTCTCGAAAATGGTCTAAGACTATTTTATTACTAACCGTCATTAGGTTGTCAAAAACGATTCCAGCGGGAACTGATTCCGGGATAGTACCGATTGCCCTAAATATGATCTGGGATTAATTTCTTGGCATCTGTTCATCAGATTTCATAAAAAGCCGTAAATTGATGTGTCGCATGCATGAGTTTGATTCATCTTCACAATGGACCAATTTCGACCGGAACCGGTTCTGGAACACTACCGGTAGTCTATTGGTAGGCGCTGTTTGATGTGATACATTTATTCATTTATTTAGTTACCATCAAATTCATGATAATATTGAATCAACAATTTGCCGTTATAATACTCGATTTGCACCTGCAGTTCTCCAACGTCGGTCACGCTCAACACTCGCCAGCTCACGCTCCACCTGGTCCGCCCATCGTGCTCGCTGCGCTCCACGCCTTCTTGTACCAACCGGATGGTTAGCAAACACCAACTTTGCAGGGTTGTTGTCCGGCATTCTTGCAACATGCCCTGCCCATCGTATCCAGTGGCCAAAGCCAGATGCTAGGTTCGCCGTAAAGTGCAGCGAGCTCGTAGAATCATCCTTTTCCGCCACACACCGTTCTCCTACACGCCGCCGAAGATCGTGCTTAGCACCCGTCGCTCGAAAACTCCGAGTGCTTGCAGGTCCTCCTCGAGCATGGTCCATGTTTCGTGTCGGTAGAGAACCACCATAAGACCGGACGTCTTGTACGTGGTACATTTGGTGCGGTGGTGAATCTTTTTTGACCGCAGTTTCTTCTGGAGCGCCTTCGTATTTCACGGCTCACGTTATTGTCAGCCGTTAGCAAGGAACCGAGGTAGACGAGTTATTCTACCACCTCGAAAGTATCCCCGTCTATCGTAACATTGCTGCCAAGGCTTGTCCTGTCTCGCTCAGTGCCACCTACCAGCATGTACTTTGTCTTAGCCGCATTCACCACCAGTCCGACCTTTGCTGCTTCGCGTTTCAGGCGGGTGTACAGTTCTGCCACCGTTCCAAATGTTCTAGCAATAATATCCATGTCATCCGCAAAACAGACAAATTGGCCGGATTTCGTGAAGATCGTACCCCGGCTGTTGAGCCCGGCTCGTCGCATGACACCTTCCAGAGCAGTGTTGAATAGTAGGCAGGAAAGTCCATCACCTTGTCATAGTCCCTGTCGAGATTCGAATGAACTGGATAGTTCACCCGAAATCCTTACGCTGTTCTGCACACAGCGTTGCTCTTATCAGTCTGGTAAGCTTCCCGGGAAAGCTGATGTGATACATGTATCGGTTTGATTAATTTTTATATATGGCCACTTCTGACGGGACACCCGGAACCGATTCTGGAACAGTACAAGCAGTTTCTTATGTGGTCTAAGCCTATTTGCTTGCTAATGGTTCATCAGGACATCTAAGAAAAGGCGCTATTTAATGTTAGGTTCACATTCACATGGCCACTTCCGGCGGGATACCCTTTACTGGTTCCGGGACACTACCGAGATGTGTTCTGAGACTATTTTCTTGCCAATCTGTCTTCAGGTTATCGAAAAAGTCATCTACATTTGACCACTTCCAGCGCGTCACCCGGAACCGGTTCCGGGACACTACTGGTTTTCTTAAATATGATCTAAGATTTTTTTCTTGTTAATCAAATGTAAGCCATTTGGTGTGTCACATGAATGGGTTTGGTTCTTTTCTACATTTGACCACTTCAAACGGGACACCCGGAACAGTTCCAGAATACTACCGGTTGTCCCAAATATGGTCCCAAATATGATCTAAAAACTAATGCTAATTGCTAATCGTTCATCAGGTTATCTAAAGAGCCACGATTTGATGTGTCGCATGCATGGGTTTTGAATTCTAGACTAACATTTGAAAAGGGCGTAACAGCCATTTCGAATTTCTGCTTCTCCCGCCCCTCCTAGGCTTACCCCCCATTATTCATGAAATCTTTTACCAGTAACAGATAGATCTGACTCCCCTCTACCTGTTAACGGGAAAAGTTTGCATAAAAATATTGAAATACGCCCAGGAAGGAAGGAACAAGTGAGAATTTGCAATGGTTGTTCCGCCCTTTTCAAATGTTAGTCTAGAATTACTATGTGTGGTCACTTCCGGCAGGACACCCGGAACCGGGAATACTATTTCACCGGTTCAGATATGGTCTCTGACAACTTTCCTGCTTACCCTTTATCAGATTATCAAAAATGCCGCGATTTGAAATGAAATCCAGCAAGCATGTCCCTTCCACGATAGTTAAGCATATTGAAACACATTTTGTGAAATAAAAGAGCATACAGGGGGTTTCTGGAATAATTTTCAATTGGACACAATAGTGAAATCATTTCCTTCCTCAACGCTCTCCCAGTACTTAATACGATGTTTCCATAGTCAGCATAACATCGGAACAAGCGTACGGCCAAAGAATAAAAATAGAAAGAATGCCCTCTCTTGCCGTTTTCTATGTAAACGTCAAACGACAAGACAAGTGGCGCTCTCCAAGCGTTTAAAGGTGGAAGCTCTATGTAACAGTGTTCGTGATTTGTCATAAGAGAAAGTGGTGTGCGTATGTTTTGGTATCCGCTTACAACCAGTAACGCACACTACCGCATGAAGGTTGAACTTTCATCCGCAGATAGCGCTGCGATAGTGTCCTCCTAAGCATCATCGGAGTGGGCATTCTTGATATTCTTATTCTTTGGTACGGCTCAAGCTGACAGCCTTTCTCTCCACACAACAGCATAGTTTCAATGCGGGGTAGGAATACAAGAAGATCATTTTAATCCCCTAGGGTTGCCCTGCAGCTGCTCTCCCTGCCACGCTTTATGTAGTTATCATGTTAAGGTTTTCAGTATCTTCCTTGAAACCTGGGTTCAAACCCTTCTGATTCTGGTCAAGGATATTTCCACAACTTACTACAAGCGATGATCAACAAGCTTCAATATTTTCCTCCATTCATTTCGTCAATCAGTTGAATAGCAGATAAAAAAGATAAGCCTGGGCACAAGTCCAAATCAATCAGTACTTCAGAGTTCAGCTAATCGAGCAATCGGAAAACACGAAAACAATAAAAAGAGTCTTCCTCCATATCTCGGTTCATCATCATCGTCGGATCGAATTCCCCCATACCATGCAAGGATACGGATTTCGGACGGACGGACGAACGGATAGACAGACGGACACAAATGAGCGAACCCATTTCGTCCGCCCAAAGAGCCCTACGCCGAACACCATGTAATCGTGTCCACAATTGGTGGCTCGTGCGTGGAGCAACAACACGCAGAAGAAATACATTATATCTCTACCAATCACCCAGTCAATCCATCATAATCGATTTGCCTCAAACCCAATCCGGCTGAATGGAGCATAATAACTGTCGACGGTTGGCTGCACGTTCCGCAATCCGTATGCCACGGCGCGTCGGTCGGCTGTAGCGCCAGCGGAGGCCAGATTGCCCACCACCAGATTTGATTGAACGAGTGTCGGTTCTCGTCTGTGTCTTCTACGTACGGCACACGGTGGAACAGCCGGGTGTTGACTGCTGACTGACGGACCAACCGTTCCACCAACGTATAGGTCTATTGAATGGCTAGCGCTACATGTGTGGAGCTGGACCAGACCAGACTAGATTGCGGAGATTATGCAAGTTCGCAGAAACAGCAATAAACATGATTAATCCTCAAAATCCGGTAATCCGGGAATGTGAGAACGAGGGTCCCGGAAGTGTGGTTCGGGAATGGGATGGATGGACGATTGTTTTGCACCAATTTGATCCGGATTTAGGAATAATTATGACGGCTGATGGAGCTTTAGCATAATCATGATGCGGTGGATAAAAGAGTCAAAGAACACCAATCATGTAGGCGCGTGATTGTCGTTTATGCGACGCACACCGGTATTGCATTCCTTTGTGCTTGGATCTCGTGTATTGATGAGTTTATGGGGTCCATCATGATGCTACTGTGTCAACCGAAACAGTAGTGAAAACCAACTTGGCAGGGTTGTTGTCTAGCATTCTTGCAACATGCCCTGCCCACCGTATTCTTCCGGCTTGGAGCACCTTCTGGAAGCTGGGTTCACAGAAGAGTGTAGCAAGCTTGTGGTTCCGCTACCCACTGTTCACCTGCACACAACCAAAGATTGTCCTTGATACGCGTCGTAAGTACTCCGAGTGCTTGCAGGTCTTCCTCGACCATGGTTCATGTCTCGTGTCCGTAGAGGACCACCGGTCTTATAAGCGTTTAGTGCATGGTACATTTGATGCGGTGATTTTTTTTGGACCGCAGCTACTTCTGGAGCTGGTAGTAGGCGCGGTTTCCACTGGATGTTGCGCCTTCGAATTTCACGACCACGTTGTTTTCAGCCGTCATAAGCATCACAATTCTTCCATCACCTCGAAGGTATCCCTGTCTATCGTGACATTACTACCTTAGACTGATCCGGTCGTGTTCGGTCCCACCCACCAACATGTGTACTTTGTTTTTTACGCATTCGCCACCAGTCCAAACTTTGCTGCTTCAGGTTTCAGGTGGGTGTACACTCAGAAGAGCCGTTTTGAGATTGACCGGATTTTGAGAAAATCGTTCCCCGGCTGTTGAGCCCGGCTCGTCGCATCACACCTTCCAGAGCGATGTTGAAGGGTAGGCATGAGAGCCCATCACCTTGTCACAGTCCCCGGTGAGATTCGAATGAACTGGATAGTTCACCCGAAACCCTTACGCAGTTTTGCACACCGTACATTGTTGCTTTAATCAGTCTAGTCAGCTTCCCAGGAAAGCCGTTTTCACCCATGATTCTCTATAGCTCTGCACGGTCGATACTGTCGTATGCCGCCTTGAAGTCGATGAACAGGTGGGCCCATCTTGATGAGTTCAGCTGTGATACCATTCTTACCAGCTGCTTTGTTGGTTTTGAGCTGGTGAATGGCATCCTTAACTTCCCTCAGCGTGGGAGATGGTTCATTTCAGTCCGCCGCTGCACTAGCGTCGTCGTTTCCTCCGTTGCCGTGGGCTCCCGTGCCTACGTTCTCTTCGCCGTTCAGGTACTGATCGAAGTGCTGCTTCCTCCTTTGGGTCACCCCACGTCCGTCCGTCAAGAGGCCTCCGTCCTTGTCCCTGCATATTTCGGCTCGCGGCACGAAGCCGTTGCGGGATGCGTTGAGCTTCTGATAGAACTTCCGTGTTTCTTGGGAAAGGCACAGCAGTTCCATTTCTTCACACTTAGCTTCTTCCAGGTGGCGCTTTTTCTTCCGAAAGAGGCGGGTCTGCTGTTTCCGCTTGTGTTCGTAACGTTCCACGTTCTGTCGGGTCCCTTGCTTCAGTATTACCGCCTTCGCTGCGGTCTTCTTCTAAAAAACCGTTCTGCACTCCTCGTCGAACCATTCGTTCCGTCGATTCCGTTCCACGTACCCGATGGTGCTCTCGGCTGAATCGATGATGGCTGCTATTACTGTATTCCAGCAGTCCTTCAGAGGGGCCTCATCGAGCTCGCCCTCGTCTGGCAACGCGGCCTCGAGATTCTGCGCGTATGCTGAGCGACATCCGATTGTTTCAGTAGCTCTCTAGGTTGTACCGTGGCGATCGCCGGTACCGTACATTGTTGATGACGGAGAGTTTTGGGCGCAGTTTGACCATCACCAGATATTGGTCGGAGTGGATGTTGGCGCCGCGATAGGTCCTGACGTCGATAATGTCGGAGAAGTGCCGTCCGTCAATCAGAACGTGGTCGATTCCGTCTGCTGTGGTGATCTCCAGGTGTAACGATACTGGAGGCTGTGTTGGAAAAAGTGCTACGTATGGCCATATTTTTGGAGGCGGCGAAATCAATGAGTGGTAGGCCGTTTTCGTTTGCCTGCTGGTGGACGCCGAACTTACCAATCGTCGGTCTAAATTCCTCCTCCTGGCCTACCTGAGCGGTTAATTCTCCTATGACAATCTTGACGTCGTGGCTTGGGCAGCGATCGTACTCGCGTTCGAGCTGCGCGTAAAATGCGTCCTTGTCATCATTAGTACTTCCGGAGTGTGGGCTGTGCACGTTTATTATGCTGAAGTTGAAGAATCGGCCCTTGATCCTCAACCTGCACATTCTTTCTTCGATCGGCCACCAACCGATCACGCGCCTCTGCATATCACCCATCACGATGCAAGCTGTTCCCAGCTCGCGTGTGTTGCTGCAGCTCAGATAGATGGTGTGGTTATCTCTAAACGTTCGCACCATGGATCCTGTCCAACACACCTCCTTCAGCGCTACGATGCCGAACCCGCGACCCTTGAGTAGATCGGCGAGTATGCGGATGTTCCCAATGAAGTTGAGAGATTGGCAGTTCCACGTACCGAGTTTTCAATCGCAAGTCCTTTTTGTTCACTGGGGTCGTTGCCGTTGGTCTCATAAAATATCTCCGAATTTCTGTGATTTCTAGAAAAGTTCTGGAAAAATCCACAAATGAAACTCAGGATGAGTCGCCTTAATGGGACCAAGATGAATGCTACGATGCCCGTGAAAGACACGTCTGGACAGTTACTGACCGACCTGGCTGAGCAGCTGAAACGCTTGATCGAGCACTTTGGAAACCTTTTTCAAGTGTCGGCCACGGAATCAACACCTCAGTATGATCCTTCAAGGGTTCGACGCATTACTCGTGTGAACACTGAAGCTCCACCAGTGCAGGAGATAGAAACAGCCATCCATAGCATGCAATCGAACAGGGCCCCAGGGATCGATCGCATATTAGCTGAGATGCTCAAAGCTGAGCACGTAGTATCCGCACAACTACTGCATCAACTATTCTGCACAATATGGGAAACCGCGACATTTCCGGCCGACTGGATTCAAGGCGTCTTTGTATAGGTACCCAAAAAGGGTGAGCTGACTGTATGCGATAATTGGCGGTGCATCATGTTACTGTGTATCGTTCTAAAAGTCCCCTGCAAAGTGATTGGAAAAATTCAGTAATGTTCCCAGTGTTCAAGAAAGGCGACAAACAGAACGTAGAAAATTATCGAGGAATAACATCATTATGCGCTTGCTCCAAGATCTTCGAGATCATCATCTACGAGCTACTGTTCGCGTGCTGCAAACACTATATCTCTGCTGATCAACATGGGTTTTATCCTAAGCGGTCAGTGTCCACAAACCTTTTGCAATTTACCTCCTTCTGTATACGAAAAATTGATGCTGGATCTCAAATTGATGCCATATACACTGACCTCAAATCAGCGTTTGACCGTGTAGATCACAATATATTACTGAGTAAGCTGCACAAGCTGGGAGTTTCCCCTAACCTCATCGAGTGGTTCAAGTCATACCTGACTAACCGTAAACTAAGCGTTAGAATTGGTAATGCGTCGTCGGAACTTTTTTCCAATACGTCTGGCGTTCCCCAAGGAAGCAACTTAGGTCCATTGCTGTTTTCAATCTTTATCAACGAACTGTCAAGACTACTACCACCTGGTTATCGTTTATTCTATGCGGATGACGTGAAACTATTCATCGTAGTCAATAGCATCAAAGACTGCCTTCTTCTTCAAGAATGGTTGGACATATTCGTAGAATGGTGCTCCAAAAATAAGCTGACACTTAGTTTTGCAAAATGCAGCGTCATCACATTTCACCGAAAGTTAAGGCCTATTGTTTATAACTACACCATCTCTAATTAGCAACTGGAGCGTGTTGATCATATTCGTGACTTAGGTGTCATCCTCGATCCAGATTTTTCTTATCGACTACACTATGAGAACATAATTTCCAAGGCCAACAGACAGCTGGGTTTCCTCTTCAAACTAACCAGCGAATTTCATGACCCTCTGTGTCTTCGGGCATTGTATTGTGCACTAGTTCGCTCTATACTGGAGTCGTGCTCTGTCGTATGGTGTCCATACCAAGCGAACTGGATTTCGAGAATGGAAGCTGTTCAAAAAAAGTTTGTCAGGGTGGCTCTACGGACTCTTCCCTGGCGTGACCCACAGAACCTGCCGTCGTACGAAGATCGTTGCAGACTACTAGGACTACAGACGCTAAGTGAAAGAAGATTCATTAATCAAGCAGTCTTCATTGGTAAAATTCTACGCGGAGACATAGACTCAGCTGAATTATTGGAACGCCTTAACCTTTACGCTCCGGAGAGAATCATTCGTCAACGCAGTTTTCTACAGCTTGAGCCACGCCATACAGAATACGGCCTTCACGAACCAATCCGCTTCGCATCTGCTAGTTTCAACGAAGATTTCCAATTATTCGATTTCAACTGCTCCAGTACTACTTTCCAACGGCGTTTGCAAGTTAGAAACTCATTTCCGATGGGAAACAGCTGTCACACCTGAGCTTCCTGCATATGGATGTATCCCGAGAACACCTGCAGTACACTAGATTTAAGTTTTATATGTTGACCTACTGTAATGTTATTTGAAAAGAAATGAGGTTTTTACGCCTATTTGAGAGAGACATATGTTGCTGGTCTACTCAAACAGGCTTTTCCTCATCTTAAAGCTTCATTAAGCATAAGCAGATGAAGCTAGTTAAAGAAAAATAAAGAAATAATAAGACTTAACCGGAGAAGATTGACGCAACTCTCAGACGGCAGCAAGCAGGATTCCGTGCCGGACGATCCTGTGTGGACCATATTGTCATACTGGAGCAAATCAATGAATTCTAAACGTCTTTCTACCTGGTTTTCATTGATTACGAAAAAACTTTCGCCCGTCTCAATCACGGAAACATGTGGGAAGCCTTAGTCGCAAGGGTGTCTGTGAGAAAATCATCGGCCTCATCGAAGCATAGTACAGAGCATTTTCGTGTAGAGTACAGCACACCGGTGTTTTATCGGATTCCATTCGGGTTGTTGGTAGAGTGAAGCAAGGATGTATCCTATCACCATTACTGTCCCTCATCATAATCGACGAGATCCTGGTAGATGCGATTGACCGTAAACCAAATCGTGGGTTGCTTTGGCAGCCCATTACCATGGAGCACCTATATGACTTCGAGCTGGCTGATGGCGTTGCTCTTCTAGCTCAACGGCACTCTGATATGCAGAGCAAGCTCGATGATCTTGCTCCTCAGGGGGAGGTATTACCATCATCGTCAACAAGACCAAATCGTTGGATGTAAACACGGTCAACGCTTCCAGCTTACGGTAGCTGGAAAATCAGTGGAGGATGTTGAAAGCTTCCAATATCTTGGTAGCCAAATGGCGGCCGATGGTGGCACCAAGTTCGACATAGGTGCACGGATCAAGAAAGCGAGGGCTGCTTCTGCGAGTTTAAGAAATGGATAGAAAAACAACCAGATCAGTCTACGCACCAAAATCCGAATTTTTAACTCAATCGTGAAATCTGTGCTACTATACGCCAGATAAACCTGGTGTGTATCAGTGGAGAACACTCATCGGCTGCAGGTCTTCAACAATTGATGCCAGCGGTATATAATTCGAGCATGGTGGCCTCACAATTGGATTTCCAACATGGAGCTCCATCGTCGATGTCATCAAAAGCCGATAGCGACAGAAACTCGGGAGCGAAAGTGAAAGTGGGTCAGCCTCACTCTGCGCAGGGGCGGAAACGAAATCTGCAAACAAGCGTTAGACTCGAGCCCAGCAAGACATCGCAGCAGAGGCAGACCCAGAGGCTAATGGCGGCGCAGCCTCAACAACGAAATCAAGCAAGTCGACAGAAATTTGACCTGGCCACAGGTCAAGACGATGCACAGTGGGGAAAGTCGACCCAAAAAACGGATCTTTAAACGCCGCTGGTTTCGGTACGTGAAGGTCCACGGCACGGGAAGTGGGCCATTTTGCCCTTTTTTCATACAAAAAGAGAATCAAAATGTACTTTCAAACAACTAACACGACTGTAGATCATTGAAAGTAGCTGCAGGTGTAATTGGAGGTTAATGGAAATCATAAACATATAAGAAACATCCTTTTAAATGCTTATATTGCCCCATATGCCCCAACAATTTCTGGAAATTGTGAATTTTACATGAATATGAATGGATTTTTAATGTTACTGATTTGAATTTTTTTTTTGCATAAACAAAAAGCGCTGGCTCTGTTATCACCAGAATCATCTTCAGTAGTTGTCCAATTTGCCCCATTTTGCCCTATTATCATAGAAACATGAGATTAAAATGTATTTATAAGAAACAGATACTGTAATGAAACGTTGAAATTAGTTTTAGTTGCAATTGGAAGCTAACAGCTATCATGCGCATAAATGAAAGATATTTTCCCTATTTTGCCCTACATGCCCCTAAACTGCTGGATGATAACATTCTTTCTATTGTTTTGTAATAAAAAAGACACTACACCGTCTTCAGCCAGAGGCTGCACATTACTTACACGAGACAACGCATAACACACAACACCCAGTGGCCCAATGGAGAATTTCTCGTTTGACAAAAAGTTTTCCCCGACTGAAGCAATAATCGAACCCGCACTCCGAGGCTTACGAAACGCCTAGACGACTGACGCCACTAACCGCACGGCCACGAAGCCCACTAATGCAATGTCACTGGTTGCAATACATCAAGTACTAGATCATATTTTATGCAATTCAGGATCATAATTTTTTATTTTATATAACTCATTTTGGTATCATAATGGGCAATTTTTCCGAACTGGTTCATTATGCAACTGAAATGAGTTGCATAATGAAAAATAGTTGTATAATGTTCATAATGCAACTCATTTGAGTTGCATTATGAACATTATGCAACTCAAATGGGTTGCATTATGAAAAAATCATTGCATAAAATTTTGTATGGAACTCGTTGCAAAACTCGATTTTTTCAGCACTCTTCGTATTTATCCAACTCGGCAAGCCTCGTTGGATAAATGTACGACTCGTGCTGAAAAAATCAACTTTTTGCAACTCGTTACATAAATAACTATTATATATACAAATACGGTTTATCGATAAAGTTTGGAAATATTCACGGAAGGGTACAAATGGCTGTCTATTTTACCCCAATTTGTCCTGATTTGTTGTCGCCTCATGAATGAATTCATTTCCCCCATTTGCTTATGTCCGAATTGATGGACTTTTGTTACTGAAGCCAATGTAATCGAAAAAAACAGTTAAAACATATGACTTTGGTGGGGAATGCAGGGTAAATAAGCATTAACCCTAATCTTAATTTGTGGCAAATATGCACATAACTGAAATGAGGCATCTTAAATATCTATAAGTTGATGCTTTGAGACGCCCTATTAAATCTGTTAAGTGCATATTAGACATATTTTATGAAATGCTTATTATGTGTATGTGTATGTATGTACAATCCATCTCCCACTGACCGGCAGTGCTTTTATGGAAGAAAAATGTCTGCGTCTATTTTTAACTTTTATCCATAGACGCAAACAGTTTTAGTCCTGGATATGGAAGGTGATAGCTCTACTGCACTTCCAACGACCCATTTCAAGTATGACAGGGCTTCCACGTACATCTTGAGGTCGTTTTCTGAAACAGTAAGCCCCGCATTGATGCATCCGGATATCAATTGGATATCTGAAATGCATTAACACTTCCTGAATCAAAAATTTGCATTTTTGTTTCTGGCGCGTATTTAGGTATAGTAAATATCACATGTATGAATAAAATGACGTTTTTTTAATTAGAAAGATCTCACCAAGTTCTTCATAGTCTGCCGTGATATAGTTGAACTCTTATTTCTCCAGCGATGCAGCAACGACCGAAATAGGATTGTTTTCATTGCCGCGTACACTTAAAACGACGTGGACCGATCAACCGAGTCAGCGATTACTGGCATTACGCCGAAACTCCCGAATAATGGATACTACGCTGAAGAATTACACTTTCACACGAAGAAAATTGACGGGGTGGCGTAATACCTGCCAAACCATCTTCGAATAAAGTTCGTTTTGAGAACGTGCAAAAAAAAAAAAAAATAACAAGCGGATTTGACACCCGTTCGCGGCAACGCTTACTCGCCACCCACGTTGTTTTTCTTCTCACTGGTAAGTCAAAATTCACTTTGCTTCGATATTTATTCACAGTTCAGCATTCTAAACTAAGCCAAATCAACGCGTCCACACGTGACAAAACTTTCCGGGTGGCGTAGTACCGACCAAACCCATATTTTATGAAATGCTTATTATGCCCTTAATTCCCCATCAGAAGCTGAACTTATAGAAAAAGTCATATATATGTCTTTTTGATAACATTGGTTTCAGTACCAATGCTAATAAGGGAAATAAATTTTTTCATTACTTGACAAAAAATCTGGGCAAATTGATTTATTCATTACATGACAAAAATCAAGGCAAATTGGGGTGAAATGGACAGCTATTTATACCATTCCGAGAATGATTGTAGTATTAATCGATAAACCGTATTTGTATGGGTGTTGGGTTCCTTACCCAGAATATTTTAGGGGGTGATTAAGGATGATATTTGATGAAAAAAATTGTTCTACACATATGGTCAAATCTCAACCATTACGGAGTTATTGAACTTTTCATGATTTTGACAATGCTTTCAATAAAATGGCTATAATATGAAAACGGTTAAACTTATTTAAGATCTCTCAGCACCGTTCGAAAGATTGTGAAATTTGCTATTGAACGTCATCTTCGAACATGCAAGTTTTTGTTACTTACTCACTTTTTAAGAGCAAATAAGTGGAAAGTAAGTGGATTTTTAGCAGTTTTTGTCGATTTACTCGGAAAAATGCGTAATTAACTTATTTTTTTCCTTAGACAAAGTTGAGCGCCTTGAAATGCTCTACAATTCGTTCTTTGGCACCAAACTCCTAACTCTTGTCATTTTCCCGCAATTTTGATTTGAATGCACTGTTTTGCATCATAAATTTGCTTCAGCAAGTGCATCAGATATTAGCTCTCTTGACCCCACTGTGACTGCGAAACAAGCGTCATGTTTGCTTCGCGCACACGGCTACTTGATTCCCAGCGCCGAACAACAACAACAGGATGGCGCGCCGGCGCATGAGCGAAAAGAACGACGCCGCTGCGTGTTCGGCAAGGTGTTCAGTTGAATGCTTTTTGTAGTCCCAATGATTCTGGGATGCTCATGATAATCCCGGGAAGAGGGTTGGATTTTGGTAGACAGTAACTGGGGCTATCAGCCTGAGAGGCTTGGTTAGGGTGCTTTATTATTCCGGCATTGTTTTGGGGGATGGGAAACACCAGAATAAAACTGTTGTTGTCGATATCTGGAGGTTCGCGATGATTTTAAAATTGAGCTGGTGATCCCGGAAGTAACCTTGTCGGCTATAAAGTAACTAATGAAGCTTTGAGCGTATAGTACAGCACAATCTTCGTCGAGTTTGGACGCTGTTCCTCCTGGTTTTCCAAACATTTCATATTCTTATGTCTTTTTCAACCACGTGTAGCCAGCGTGTTCGCAGACGTCCATGAAGTCACCGACAATTAAACTTGGTTCCATGCTGAATATTGTTTTCGTTATTATTCTTTCTTTTGATATTCGCACTACGTGCCCAGCCCACTGAAGGCTGCCGTAATTTATTCGTTTCAAAAAAGTGTTTTTTGACGAAGTAGGTTGACGTTGATCGATGTTTGCTGCTTCCTGCTCTTACTCATTCGCCAACAAATAGAGCAGGATTTATTAACTTCGATCATGTTAAATCTATCTCATTGAACATGACTGATATTCACAGCACTTTGTGCTCTGTCTCTGTCTCCACTCGGGAGCTTGTGGTTTTGTAAAGTTTCGAAAGCAACAACGCCATACTCAATTAGGATTTCTGAATGAAATTAAGATTTTGTGAGTAATTGGTCCAGAGATTTCCATAAGATTTTTTCCATCGATTCCTCCAAAATTACTTCGAAGATTCTTCTAGACTTCTTCCAGAGATTCCTCCAGGAACTCCTCCAGAGATTCCTCTAGGGATTCCTCTAAGAATTTCTCAAAGGACTCCAAAGAACCGGCCATTTGTCCAGGGATAATTACAGGAATTACTGCAGAATTTCCTCCAGGAATACGTCTAGGGATTCCTCCATAATTCCTCTAAAAGCTCCTCCAGGAATACCTCTAGGAATTCCTCTAAGGATTCCTCCAGTAAATTCTTTAGGGATTTCAACATGAGTTCCGGTAGTATTTCCTGCAGGAATTCCTCTAGAATTGCCCTTACAGTTCCTCCAGGAATGTCTTTAGGGAATCCTCCAGAAATTCATCCAGGGACTTTTCCAGAAATACCATCAAAAATTTCGTAAGAGATTCCTCCAGGAATACCTGCATGAATTCTTCAAGAAATTCTCTTTCCAGGAATTCTTCAGAAATTTCTCTAAGGGCTCCCGCGAGGATTGCTCCAGAAATTCTTCAGTGATTTTTCAGCAATTCCTACATTAATAACTCCACTGATGCCTCCAGAGATTTTGTTAGTAATTCCTGCAGGCATTTTTCAAGAAATTCCTTGAAAGATTTCTCCAGGAACTCTTCCAGGGATTACTTGAGGAGTACCCTCAGGAATTCCTCTGGCGATTTCTATAAGAATTTCTCCAAGAATTCCTTCAGGATTTCTACCAAGAATTGCTCCAGGAATTCCTTCAGAGTTTCCTCCAGAAATTTCTCCAGGGATTTCAACTAAAAATCGTCCACAGGGATTCAATCAGGAATTTCTTCAAGGATTCCTCCAGAGATTCTTTTACTAGTTTTTCCAAGGATCCCCCAAAGAAATCCCCCAGGAATTCCTCCAGGGATTCACTGAGGAATTCCTTCAGTTTCTTTTTGCCATTGTTTTCTCTGAAGGAATTCTTGGAGAAATTCCAAGAGAAGTTCTTCGAGGTATCCCTGGAGAAAACTCTGGAAGAATTCCTTGAAGAATCTCTGAAGGAATTTCTGGAAGAATTTCTTCTGGAGGAATAACCGAAGTAATCTAGTAATCCCTGGAGCATTTCCTAGAAGAACCCCTGGAAAAACTCCTGAAGAAACCCCAGAAGGAATTCCTGAAGATTTCCTTGATGAAATCATAGAAGTAATCCCTGGATGAATCTCTGGAGAAATCCTTGGAGGAATCTCTGAAGGAATTCTTGGTGAAATTATTGGAAGAGCCTCTGGAGAAATTTATAGCACAATTGCTTGAGGATAGCACAATTGCTTGAGGATAGCACAATTGCTTGAGGATAGCACAATTGCTTGAAGAATCCTTGGAAGAATGCGTCGAAGTACGTTTAAAACGAACGTTTCATGGAGCAATTCTTTGACACAGCTCTACAGGAGTCTCTGGAGGAGTCTCTGAAGAATTCCTGTAATAATCCTTGACAGAATCCTTGAGGGAATTCTGGAGAAATCCCTGGAGGAATCCTAGAAGTATTCTTGGAGGAATCCCTGGAGGGATTTCTGAAGGACTTTTTGTTTAAATTCCTGAAGGAATTTGTGAGGACAACTTTGGAGGAAACCTTGGAAGAATCCCTGGAGGAATCCAAGGAGAAATTTCTAGTGTAATCACAGGAGGAATGCCTGAAGAAATCTCTAAAGAAATTCCTAGACGAATTCTTGAAGGAATTCCTAGAGGAATCCTGAAGTAATACCGTGAGCATTCTCTAAAAGAATACTTGGAGGAGTTCCTAAAGGAATCCCTGGAGGAATCTCTGCAGGATTCCCTGAATTAATTCATGGAGGAATTCGTAGAAGAAATCTTGGAGGTATCCCTGAAGGAATCTCTGGAGGAATCCCAGGTGGAGCTCTGGAAGTATACTTGGAGGAGCTCCTGGAGAAATTAATCGAAGAATTCGTGGAGGAATCTCTTGACAAATTACTGGAGGAACCCCTGAAGGTATTAATCAAGGAATCCTGGAAGGAAACCAGGAAGAATCCCTGGAAAACCTTCTGGAGGTATCCCTGAAAAATCCTTGGAGGAATTCTGGAGAAATCCCTGGAATCCTAAAAGCAATCTCTGGAGCAATTCTTGGAGGAATCCCTGGGGGAGATATTCCTGAAGGAATTTGTGAACCTAACTTTGAAGGAAACCTTAGAAGAAACCCTGGAGGAATCCTTGGAGGAATTTCTGGTGTAATCACTTGAGGAATGTCTAAAGAAATCCCTGGAAAAAAACCAGGAATACTTTCTAGGGGAATCCCTGAAGGAAATCTTGAATGAATCCCAGGAGAAATTTCTGGATAAATTCCTGAAGGTATCCCAGCAGGATTCCTTGAAGGAATTCTTGGAGGAATCCCTGGAAGAATTTAAAGTAGAATTTTTGTGGAAATTCTGGGAGTAGTAGCTAGAGGAATCTCTGGAGTAGCTCTAGGAAGAATCTCTAGAAAAATCCTGGGAAGAATTTTCGGAGCAAGTTTTATTTTTGGTGATTCTTTTATGAATTCCTCCAGCGAAACATCCAAGAAATCCTGCCGATTTTCCTACATAAAGTGATTTTCTCGAGATTTTGCCAAATAATTATCCAGCAAATGATCCAAGCATTTCTCCAGGAGGAACTTCTGGGGGAAATTGAGAAGGAATGCCTGGAAAAATCCCTGAAGAAAGTCTTGGAAAAATACTGAAGGAATTTGTGGAGGAAACCTTGGTAAAATCCCTGGGAGAGTTTCTGATAGAATCTCTGAAGGAGATGCTGAAGTAATCCGAGGTTGGAAAGTTTCTAGAGGATTCCAAGAATTCGTGGAGTAATCACTAGAGGATTTTTGTTAGGAATAATTGGAGGAAACTATGGCATTATTCCTTGAAGAATTTTAAGTGGAATTTCTGGGGAAGTTCCTGGAGTAATCCTTAGCTTAGTGAAAGTTCTGGAGGAATTCCTGGTAGAATCCTTTGAGAAATCCCTGCAACAATCCTTGGAGGAATCCGTGGGGAAATGCTTCGAAAAAGATCCTGAAAGAATTTATAAAAAATAAATACTTAGAGGATTTTTATTCGAAAAATTCTACAGAAGTTTCTCCGAAAATGTCTTCAAAAGTTCAATCAGGAATAACTTCATGAGTATCTTTGGAAATTTCTGCACGAGTTCCTCCTGAAATTTCCTCCCGTGAATTCCTTCAGGGATTCTTCCAGGGTTTCCTCCAGGGTTTCCTCTAGGTGCCCTCCAGAGATTCTTGGATTAACTCTTTCAGGAGTTCCTCCCGTTATTCCTCGAGAAGCTTCTCCTCAAATCATCCAGTGGTTCATCCACGAATTTCTCGATTAACTCCTTCAGGAACTTCTCCAGGGATTCCTCCAGGAATTCTTCCAGGGATTCCTTCACGGATTTCCTTCAGAGAATCCTCCAGGAATTCATCCATTGATTTCTCCAAAAAATCCTTCAGCGATTCCTTTAAGAATTATTCAAAGGTTACTCCAAGGTTTATTGCACAAAGTTCTCCAGGAATTTCTCCAAAGATCCTCTCAGGGATCCCTCTATAGATTCCTCAAGAGATTCTTATAAGGTTTCTTTTACCCTCATTGTGCATTAGGATCATGTTTGACCTCAAACATACACTACGTCAGCGAACTGTTCCCAACGTAATTCATTAGGAAGGTTGACAAATTCTTCCAGGAATTACTCTTGGGATTCCTCTAGGGAATTCTCCACGTTTTCTCCGAGGATTACTTGAGGAGTTTTTCCAGGGCTACCTTTAAGAACTCCTTCAGGGATAACTATGGGAAAAGGGAATGGAGAAATTCCTCAAGAAATCCCTGAATGAATTCCTGGAGGACTTCCTTGAGGGATTAATGGAAAACAAGTGAAGGAATTTCTTGAAGGAATGCCTGATAGAATCCCTGGAGGACGAATTTTCGTAGGAATCCCTGGAGGAATTCCCGGAGGAATCCCTGGAGAAATTCCGATGGAATTCCTGAAGCAATTATTGGAGGAATTCCTGGAGAAATTCTTGGAGAAATTCCTATAGAAATCATCAGAGGAATTTCTGAGCGAACTGCTGAAGTGGTCGGTGTTAAGTCAGACCGGACCATCTGTTTTTCAATGATTTTGGAAAATTGTTCTGCAAGCACATGGAATATCAAATCAAACGCATTATTATTTATCCCTGGAAGAGTTTCTGGAGAAATCTTTAAATGAATTTCTATGAAAATGCCTACAGAAATTACGGATAAAATCTCTAGAGCAATCCCAGAAGGAATACCTCGAGACATCACTGGAGAAATTAATGTAGGAATTGCTGAAAAATCACTGTTGAATTTTTGGGGCAATCCTTGCAGAAGTCCGTAGAGAAATTTCTGCAGAATTTCTCGAGAGAATTCCTTGAAGAATTCGTGCAGGTATTCCTGGGTTAATCTTTATGAAATTTCTGGAGGAATCCTTGAAGGAATTTGTGGAGGAGTCTCTGGATGAATTTCTGGCGGATTCGTAGAGACATTCCTGGAAGAACTTTAAGGGGAATTTTGGATAATTCCCTAGAAGAATATCCGGAACTCCTGGAGGAATCCCAAAAAGAATTCATGTAGTAATTCCTAAAGAAATTTCTGGAGCAATCCTTTAAGGAATTCCTAGAGAGTTTCTTGAAGGAATTTCTAAGGAAATTCTGGAGGAATCCGTCGAAAAATTCCTGGAGGAAGTTTTGCAGGAATTCGTGGAGGATATTCTACAGGAATTCCAGGACTAATCTATGGAGAGAAAAATCTTATAGAATCCCTGGAGAAATTCTTGCAGGAATCTCTAGAGGCGTTCCGGGAGAAGCCTTCAGAGGAATTCTGGAGGAATCCCTAGATGTATTCCCGAAGAAAATTTTGCAGGAACTCTTGGAGAAAATTCTGTAGGAATTCCTGTAGTAATCCCTAAAATGCTGGTCCTTCGGAGTCCTTTGAGAAATTCTTGGAGAAATCCTTAGAGGAGTCTCTAGAAGAGTTTCTGGAGAAATCTCTGTAGGAAATCTAGAAGAATCTCTGAAGTAATTTTTTAAGGAATCGCTGGAAAAACTCTTATGGAAATCTCTGGAGCAAAGTTTCCTCCACGAATTCTCCAGTGATTACACCAGAAATTCCTCTAGGGATTCTTTACAGTTTTCCTCCAAAATTTTCTTCACAAATTCCTCCAGGAATTTCTCCAAGAATTCCTTCAGGGTATCCTCTAGAAGGTTCTCCAGGGATTTTTCCAGGTTTTTTCCCTGGATTCCTTGGTTAATACCTCCAGGTTTTCCTTCAGTAATTTCTCCAGAGATTACCTTGGATGCCTCCAGAAATTCCATCTGTGATTCCTCCAAGAATTCCTCCACGAATTTCCTCCTCCTCTAGGAATTGCTTCAGAGATTTTTTCAGACATTCCTCCTGTTTCTACTCCAGGGATTCTTCCAAGGTTTCCTGCAAAGTTGTCCTCACAAGATCCTTCGTGGATTTCTCCAAGAAATACTTCAGGAATCCATCCAGGGATTCCTCCAAGAATTCCTCCAGGGATTGCTTCTAGGATTCCTTCAAAGATTTCTCCAGAATTCCTCCAAGATTTCTATTAGGGATTATTCCATGAATTCCTCCAGAGACTACTGCAGAGTTAACTCCAGGGTTAACTTTTGGTTAACTTACTCCATACTTTGCTTCAGGATTTTTTCCTGGAATTGCTCCTGAGATTCCTTCAGATGTATTTCTACGCATTCTTACAAGGATTCCTAAATAATCCTCTAGTAATTCTATTATCAATTTCGCCAGAGTCTCTTCTAGAAATTTCACCTGAAATTCCTTCGGGGATTCCTCCAAGGATTTCTCCAGAGATTCATCCAGGGATTCCTTCTGAGATTACTCCAGGGAAATATTCAGCAATTCTTTCTGGTTCTCCTTCAGGAGTTTTTCCAGGAATTCCTGTAGTATCCTGTCTAATCTCTGGTGGAGTTTCTGGAGAAATCTCTGAAGGAAAGCTAGAAGAATCTCCGAAGTAATTTTGGAGGAATCGCTGGGAAAATTCTGATGGAAATCTCTGGAGGAATTCCTGAAGCAATCTTTGGAGGAATCCCAGGAAGAATTTCCGGAGAAACTCCTGAAAGAAGCTCATAAAATTATCCCAAATTGGATTTATGTAGATAGTTTCGGAGAGACTTCTGCAGAGTTTTTCAAATGATTTCTAGATAAATTGTTAAAAAAACTCTTAAAAAAAATCCCGGAGGATGCTCTGTAAGAAATTCCTAAAGAATGAACATCCAAATGATCTTCCTGAAAAATGTTATTAGAAAAGAAATCCTGAAGAAACTTCGAATAAACTCACGAAATAATTCTTTTTTTAATTCCTTCAGTATTTTTTCCAAGACTTTCTTCAGGGATTTTGCCAGGAATTCCTTCTCAATTTCCTCCAGAGATTCCTCCTGTAAGGATTCTTCCCGGAGCTGCTCCAGAGAATACTTTAGTTTTTGCTGAGATTATTCTATGAACTTCTCCTGGGATTCCTCCAGGAATTCCTTTGAGGATCCCTGGAGGAACTCCTGGAGGATTCCCTCGAGGCATCCATCCCTGGAGGAAATGATGAAGCAATCCCTGGCGAAAATTTCCGAGAGAATCACAAGTGGCATTTCTTCTTCAAGTCTTGCAGGAAACCTTGGAGGCAATCTGGAGGATTCCCTAGACGAATGCTTGGATCATTTGCTGGATGATTATTTGGCAAAATCTCGGGAAAATCACTTTATGTAGGAAAATCGGCAGGATTTCTTGGATGTTTCGCTGGAGGAATTCATAAAAGAATCACCAAAAAAAAACTTGCTCCGAAAATTCTTCCCAGGATTGTTCTAGAGATTCTTCCTAGCGCTACTCCAGAGATTCCTCTAGCTACTACTCCCAGTATTTCCACAAAAATTCTACTTTAAATTCTTCCAGGGATTTCTCCAAGAATTCCTTCAGGAAATCCTTCTGGGATACCTTCAGGAATTTATCCAGAAATTTCTCCTGGGATTCATTCAAGATTTCCTTCAGGGATTCCCCTAGAAAGTATTCCTGGTTTTCTTCCAGGGATTTCTTTAGACATTCCTCAAGTGATTACACCAGAAACTCCCCTAACGATTCCTCCAGGGATTCTTCCAAGGTTTCCTCCAACATTTCCTTCACAAATTAATCCAGTAATTTCTCCAAAAATTTCTTCAGGAATTCATCCAGAAAGACCTCCAGAGATTCCTCCAGGTTTCCTCCCTGGATTCCATAAATCACTCCTACAAGGGTTCCTTCAGTAATTCGTCCAGATATTCCCCCATGAAATCCTCCTGGGATGTCTCCTGAGATTTCTTTCCGGGTTCCTTCAGGAATTCTTACAGGAATTTAAAAGTTTCCTCCACGAATTATCCCATGTTTTTCTCCACGGGTTCCTCCAAGAATACCACCAGGGATTCTCCCACATATTCCACCATGGAATTTTCATGGAATTCTCCAGATATTCCTTCAGGGATTTCTCCAGGCATTTCTTTAGTGATGGCACCAGAAATTCCTTTAGGGATTCCGTCAAGGTTTCCTCCAAAATTTGGTTCACAAATTCCTCCAGGAATTTCTCCAAGAATGCCTTCAGGGATTCCTCCAGAAGGTTCTCCAGGGATTCTGCCAGGTTTCCTCCTTGGATTTCTTTGTTAATACTTTCAGGGCATCCTCCAGTAATTTCCCCAGAAATTCCTCCACCAATTCCTCGATTAATTCCTCATGGAACTCCTCCAGGTATACCTCCAGAAATTCCAGAGATTCCATCAGATATTCCTCCAGGAATTGCTCTAGGAATTCCTTCAGGGAATCCTCCAAGTATTCTTTCAGAGAATGCTCCAGATATTAATTACTTCAGGAGGATGTTCCAGGTGATTACATCACAAATTCCTCCAAGGATTCCTCCAGGGATTCTTCCAAGGTTTCCTTCAAAGTTGGGTTCACAAATTCCTTCAGGAATATCTCCCCCAAGATTTGCTCCAGAGATTGCTTTTAGGATTCCAGGGATTTCTCCAGAATTCCTCCAAGGATTTTTCAGGGATACCTCCAGAAGGTTTTCCAGGGATTCTTTCTTGTTTCCTTCCAGGATTGCTTGATTAATACCTTCAGGGGTTCCTCCATTAATTTGTCAAGAGATTCCTCCACGAATTCTTCAATTAATTTCTCCAGGAGCTCCTCCAAGCATACTTCCAGAACTTTACCTGGGATTCCTCCAGAGATTTCTTCAGGGATTCCTCCAAGATTTCTTCTACGAATTCCTCCATGAATTAATTCAGGGAATCCTGCAGAGATTCTTCCAGGGATTCCTTTAGGAACTCCTCCAAGTATTCTTTTAGAGAATGCTCACGGTATTACTTCAGGATTCCTCTAGGAATTCCTTCAAGGATTCGTGTAGGAATTTCTTTAGAGATTTCTTCAGGCATTCCTTCTGTGATTACACTAGAAATTTCTCCTTGGATTCCTCCAGGGATTCTTCCAAGGTTTCCTACAAAGTTGTCCTCACAAATTTCTTCAGGAATTTAAACAAAAAATCCTTCAGAAATCTCTCCAGGGATTTCTCCAAGAATACTTGCATGGATTACTTCTAGGATTCCTCCAGGGATTTCTCCAGAATTCCCTCAAGGATTCTGTCGGGGATTATTCCAGGAATTCTTCAGAGACTCCTCCAGAGACTCCTCTAGAGCTGCGTCCAAGAATTGCTCCAGGAAACGTTCGTTTCAAACGTGCTTCGACACATTCTTCCAAGGATTCTTAAAAAAAATCCTCAAGCAATTGTGATATCAATTTCTCCAGAGGCTCTTGCAATAATTTCACCAAGAATTCCTTCAGAGATTCCTCCAAGGATTTCTCCAGAGATTCATCCAGGGATTACTTCTATGATTTCATCAAGGAAATCTTCAGGAATTCCTTCTGGGGTTTCTTCAGGAGTTTTTCCAGGGGTTCTTCTAGGAAATGCTCCAGGGATTACTAGATTACTTCGGTTATTCCTCCAGAAGAAATTCTTCCAGAAATTCCTTCAGAGATTCTTCAAGGAATTCTTCCAGAGTTTTCTCCAGGGATACCTCGAAGAACTTCTCTTGGAATTTCTCCAAGAATTCCTTCAGAGAAAACAATGGCAAAAAGAAACTGAAGGAATTCCTCAGTGAATCCCTGGAGGAATTCCTGGGGGATTTCTTTGGGGGATCCTTGGAAAAACTAGTAAAAGAATCTCTGGAGGAATCCTTGAAGAAATTCCTGATTGAATCCCTGTGGACGATTTTTAGTTGAAATCCCTGGAGAAATTTCTGGAGGAAACTCTGAAGGAATTCCTGGAGCAATTCTTGGTAGAAATCCTGAAGGAATTCTTGGAGAAATTCTTATAGAAATCGCCAGAGGAATTCCTGAGGGTACTCCTCAAGTAATCCCTGGAAGAGTTCCTGGAGAAATCTTTAAAGGAATTTCTTGAAAAATGCCTGCAGGAATTACTAACAAAATCTCTGGAGGCATCAGTGGAGTTATTAATGTAGGAATTGCTGAAAAATCACTGAAGAATTTCTGGAGCAATCCTCGCGGGAGCCCTTAGAGAAATTTCTGAAGAATTCCTGGAAAGAGAATTTCTTGAAGAATTCATGCAGGTATTCCTGGAGGAATCTCTTACGAAATTTTTGATGGTATTTCTGGAAAAGTCCCTGGATGAATTTCTGGAGGATTCCCTAAAGACATTCCTGGAGGAACTGTAAGGGCAATTCTAGAGGAATTCCTGCAGGAAATACTACCGGAACTCATGTTGAAATCCCTAAAGAATTTACTGGAGGAATCCTTAGAGGAATTCCTAGAGGTATTCCTGGAGGAGCTTTTAGAGGAATTATGGAGGAATCCCTAGACGTATTCCTGGAGGAAATTCTGCAGTAATTCCTGTAATTATCCCTGGACAAATGGCCGGTTCTTTGGAGTTCTTTGAGAAATTCTTAGAGGAATCCCTAGAGGAATCTCTGGAGGAGTTCCTGGAGGAATCTCTGGAAGAAGTCTAGAAGAATCTTCGAAGTAATTTTGGAGGAATCGATAGAAAAAATCTTATGGAAATCTCTGGACCAATTACTCACAAAATCTTAATTTCATTCAGAAATCCTAATTGAGTATGGCGTTGTTGCTTTCGAAACTTTACAAAACCACAAGCTCCCGAGTGGAGACAGAGACAGAGCACAAAGTGCTGTGAATATCAGTCATGTTCAATGAGATAGATTTAACATGATCGAAGTTAATAAATCCTGCTCTATTTGTTGGCGAATGAGTAAGAGCAGGAAGCAGCAAACATCGATCAACGTCAACCTACTTCGTCAAAAAACACTTTTTTGAAACGAATAAATTACGGCAGCCTTCAGTGGGCTGGGCACGTAGTGCGAATATCAAAAGAAAGAATAATAACGAAAACAATATTCAGCATGGAACCAAGTTTAATTGTCGGTGACTTCATGGACGTCTGCGAACACGCTGGCTACACGTGGTTGAAAAAGACATAAGAATATGAAATGTTTGGAAAACCAGGAGGAACAGCGTCCAAACTCGACGAAGATTGTGCTGTACTATACGCTCAAAGCTTCATTAGTTACTTTATAGCCGACAAGGTTACTTCCGGGATCACCAGCTCAATTTTAAAATCATCGCGAACCTCCAGATATCGACAACAACAGTTTTATTCTGGTGTTTCCCATCCCCCAAAACAATGCCGGAATAATAAAGCACCCTAACCAAGCCTCTCAGGCTGATAGCCCCAGTTACTGTCTACCAAAATCCAACCCTCTTCCCGGGATTATCATGAGCATCCCAGAATCATTGGGACTACAAAAAGCATTCAACTGAACACCTTGCCGAACACGCAGCGGCGTCGTTCTTTTCGCTCATGCGCCGGCGCGCCATCCTGTTGTTGTTGTTCGGCGCTGGGAATCAAGTAGCCGTGTGCGCGAAGCAAACATGACGCTTGTTTCGCAGTCACAGTGGGGTCAAGAGAGCTAATATCTGATGCACTTGCTGAAGCAAATTTATGATGCAAAACAGTGCATTCAAATCAAAATTGCGGGAAAATGACAAGAGTTAGGAGTTTGGTGCCAAAGAACGAATTGTAGAGCATTTCAAGGCGCTCAACTTTGTCTAAGGAAAAAAATAAGTTAATTACGCATTTTTCCGAGTAAATCGACAAAAACTGCTAAAAATCCACTTACTTTCCACTTATTTGCTCTTAAAAAGTGAGTAAGTAACAAAAACTTGCATGTTCGAAGATGACGTTCAATAGCAAATTTCACAATCTTTCGAACGGTGCTGAGAGATCTTAAATAAGTTTAACCGTTTTCATGTTATAGCCATTTTATTGAAAGCATTGTCAAAATCATGAAAAGTTCAATAACTCCGTAATGGTTGAGATTTGACCATATGCGTAGAACAATTTTTTTCATCAAATATCATCCTTAATCACCCCCTAAAATATTCTGGGTAAGGAACCCAACACCCTGTATTAAAAAATATCCAGGGCTTCATGCTTTGCATCCAGCGACATTACGAAACCATACAAAATCTGTTATTATGCAGCAGTTCTAGGGGCATGTAGGGTAAAATAGGGAAAATATCTTTCATATATGCGCATGGTAACTGTTAGCTTCCAATTGCACCTAAAACTAATTTCAACGTTCCATAGCAGTATTTGTTTTTCATAAATACATTTAAATCGCATTTTATCATGAAAATAAGGCAAATTGTACTACTCCCGAAGATGATTCTGGTGATAAAAGATCTAGCGCTTTTTGTTTATGCTAAACACATCAACTTCAAGTTAGTAACATTAATAATCCATTCATAATTAAGAAAAATTGTGAATATCCGACAGTTGTTGGGGCATATGGAGCAAAATAAGCATTTAAAAAGATCTTTCATGTATTCCTATGACTCATATTAACTTCCAATTACACCTGCAGCTATTTTCAATTATCTACATTCGTGCTAGTCGTTTAAAAGTACATTTTGCTTCTCTTTTGTATGAAAAAAGGGAAAAATGGGGTAAAATGGACCACTTCCCGTGCCTTGCGGCGAATGAATTTAGCACCAATCGATTTCTCGTATTTTTTTACGTCAGAAATGGTCAACTTCCCCGATCAGAAAGGCATAACAAAATTATAACCGATTGAGTTATTTATTTCAAAGATTTTTCATAACAGAATGAGTTATAAAAATCGCCGGTTAGGTGTTAAAATAACAAAAATTATAACTGAAATTGCTCTAGCCATAACATAATTATAACAGGTGTTGATACAATTTTAACAAATTTATAACAAAGTGAGATATAAAAAATATTGGAATGATCAATAAATTATAACACATTTTGTTATAAATTAGATATAAATATATTGGGTAAAAATTAAGTTGGGTAAAATTTAACTCATTTTTTGGGTAATTTTTATTAAGAGTGTTATTTATTTTAAGCGCAAAGTTTTTTGTATAAAAAAACTTGCCCCACGTAGTATATAAAAACCCACACCCAGACGGGAATCGAACCAAGGACGCCAACCTTCACCTGCAATCCGGCGCCTTTATCAATGAGGCCATTGCAGCACTTGAAGTGAAGGGCGGTATATGATCAAGTGGTTCTTCGTTTTGGCGGCTGGTCTATAAATAGACTTATTTGTCCAACGTACAGGGGAGAGAAAATATGACGTCACATAAAAGTGTTCTTGATACATTTTATCGCAATTACGTCATCTTAGGATATAATAACAAAAGTGGATATAATTTAGTTATAATTGTAACTCAAGAATTTGCTCTGCATTTTGGCATGCTTTACCTCATGATTCAGACCAGAAATAAATGTCGTATCTTCATCAAAGTTGTAGAGATAGTTAATGGCTCTTAAACAGTGGAAAGAGTGGCATACAATTTAACCTTCTGTTGGTGCTTGCGAGCAAATAAATTAGAACATTTTGACATATGTTATTAAATAATTATTTAATGTTCCTCACCATCAAGGAACTTCTTGCCTATGGCAAAGTTATGCAGTAGTCTGGTGGTTAGAAATTTCACTGCTTTGTGGCGTTAGTGTGCATTTCTGTGAGATTGTCAGATTTAGATGGCTTGTGAATTAAAAAATAAAGTATTTAATGCACAATTTTAACATTACATGGTACAAGAATTGACATACTGATGCAATTCTGTGGCGTTTGCTTTGCCTCGTGACCTCATATAATGTTTTCATTTTCAGCAAAAAAGAGTTTAAACAAGAAATTCTTCCACTAGTTGAAAACACCTGTTCGGCATTTGCTTCGGCATTTGCTCAAGATGCATGACGATGTCCATATCGGTAAAAAAGAAATAGCCTTCTGCTATTGGTTGGTTTTCCAAAAGCTTTTAATAGAGTTTCTTATTTTGAACTACTGCACAGGTTATCACATCTATTTGATTTCAGTTGAGATTCTGTTTTATTGAGTAAATCCTATTTGAATAACCGCTTTCAAATTGTGGAAGTTAAAGGAAATCATTGAAGCCTGATCGGTACTCTATCGGGAGAGCTACAAGGATCGGTTTCAGGACCATTGATGTTAGCCTTATTTATCAACAGCCTTCTTTCATCTTTGAAAGTATGTAATACCCACACCACATGTTTGCAGATCATAGGAAGCTGTATTTCTACTGAATTAATATGGACGTTAATTGCATGGCAATGAAACGTGTCTCAACTAGAAATAAATTTCAAAGTTCCACAAATAATTTGTGATCAATCAATTCTTCAAAAACTAAGGTGATTTTCATTTGCAGACGACTAATTGATCCAGTTGTATCATGTTAATTCAATAACAATAATAAAACTTCTAATTTCAGAATAAAAACTTTCATAGAGTACAGTGAATATATTTTCATAGCAAAGACTTTTGTTTTGATCGAAAAAACTTCTTTCAAATATTTGATGATGACGATGATTTCAATCACGATTTTTTTTGTTGTTTTTACTAATGTGTATTTTAACACTAAGCTAATTCTACACTTTAATGACGAATTGTTCAACGTTAACCAGCCGCAGTTTATCGCGGAAACATTGCGCCCTGATTTGTACAAGGCGGCTGATTATACGTGACAGCTCCCACCCGGCGGTTGCAAAAACAGTTTTAGACAAGGTGCACACCGTGTACAAACCATAGGTGTGCGGTCTAGCGCGATCTAATACTGCGCGTTTCGAACGCAGCTGGCTGAGAATCCAAGATTAACGCGGCAATATCTACCTGGGCTTTCTTAAAGGTTTAGATCATGATTCAAACATGTCAAAAATACTACATTAGTTTATTTAAGGTTTGAATTTCAATTTGTGTTAGTGAATTTGAACCTAGATAATCAAGAAATCGATTTTGAACTTCCAATAAGGGATAATCCTCAATCTACAAGTATGTCAATAAATAAATTTAATGAGTAACCTGAATTTTCTTAAAGGTCTGGATCATGATTCAAACTTGTCAAAAATCCTTTATTTTACAAGCACAGTAGCACCACACAGCGGCGTAACTGCGTACCAAACACCACTTGTAAAATGTTCATTTGATATAAACTGCATTTTCAAAATTATAACCGAGTTTGTTATAATGTTCATATAAAGATGATCAAAATGAATTAATTTGTATTAAAACTGACTTTGTTATAGTTCTGATATAATTAAATCTGGGTTTCAAATCCTTTTTGTCAAATATATCTAAATATAACAAACGTTGATATATCTATCAACCGCTGATATAAATTTGTTACATTTTTGTTATGCCTTTCTGATCGGGTCTCGTACCGAAACCAGCGGCTTTGAAAGATTCGTTTTTTGGGTCGATTTTTCCCACTGTGCGATGGCTAGCAATCGCCCAGGATGGAAATCTTTAAATTTGGCCCTCTGCACCACCGTGGGTGCGCAGGACAGAAAGTTTTTCTGTCCCCGCATTTCTGTGCACTGAGACAAAGCATGTTTCTCAAATAAATGTACCAACAGTGGTGCTATTAGTAGCCGCTTCTAGTAAAAAAAATGGATATAATCGACAGTAGCATAAAATAAAAAGTCTGTGAGCGTTAATAGGTAGTATTTCACTTAAATTAGTTACAAAAATGTTAAAACCATCGTTTATTTCAGTTTTTATAAGAAATCACTTGCACCAACTAGAGGTACACGGTTCCTATTATGGTGGTAAAATTTAACATTGGTCCTATAGTGGCGCACCCCGTTGAATTCTTATGAGACCCACCACTGTAGGAACACTACCACTACTCTAGGTGCAAAGGGGCAAAAAAGTTAAGGATAATAATTATTTAAATTAGGTTTTTCGATAAATCCTTCATACAAAACTAAATTAATATCATGAATTAAACATAATGCATCTATTAAAAATGTCATTTGCAAGCTTTCTGGTTGAAATAGTGCTAAATTGCCACTACCTCCACTAAGGGGGTGTTTAACCTACTAGTTAATTTTATGTGTTTCATTTTTTTTTGCGAAACCTTGAATGTGAAGAAGTGTAGTTATTTTGAACATCAAAAGATTCATTTTTTCGATGACATTGTGCATATCTGTTTATCGTGGTTGAACCAAGGAAGTGGCATCCCTATCCCACCAATGCAATGTTATCGTAGCCAACGTATCTGCGGCTCAAGCTGAAAACCTATCTTTCATCACAACAGCATAGTTTTAATGCGGGGTAAGAAAACAAAAATACCATAACAGTCCCGTGGGTTTAACTCGCTCACTCCACGTGTAATGAAATTTTGTAGGGCTCCTGTAAATCTAGTCCTGACCAGACCACACCGAAAAGGAATTCAAATTTACTTACCCAGTTGACTGCCAGTATATTCTCGAGGAAGTATCCGATTCTGGCGATTTCACCGGTCTGCTGGCCTGGCTCTAGTTGCAGTTGCTATTCAGCAGAAGCAGCAACAGTTATACAGCAGAGACATGGACGCGAACACAATCACCACCACCATATGCCCTAATGTAACTGTGCCTCACACACACTTTACAAATATTCATGCTACTTTGTCATACTCATTAGATTAGCCATTGTAGTTTGCTGATTGTTTTTGTGAAAGTGCAAAAGTGCCTGATTTGAATCCCACCTGTTCGGTCGCTACTGGTAATGTGCTTTTGCCATTACTATATTTTTTCTACAGTTGGCAGTAACTCTGCAAAAGCTGCTTACGCGATCAGAATCTTCAACCGGCAGTCAAAGCGCGTGCTCAAGTGTGTGTGCGTGCGTGCGTGCGTACTAGGGGTGCGTCTCGAACACGATGATGTGGGCAAAAGAGAACGAGAAAATGATGGTTTTATGGTGGTGGTGGTGGCTGGTGCAGGTGATTGTGTTCATGTCGCTAGAGTCGCGAAACAGTGAAAGAAGATGGCAGAACATAACCGAAAACAAACGGAACTAAAGAGAGGAATGGAAGGAATTGTTCAACGAGTTGGTCGCTCGGAATCAGAAAAGTCCGGGTAATTTTCTTATTTTATTAATATATTTATTATATCTAAATTAGTTTATATATTTCCAGCTTGCCCATCTTGCGTCTGTGCTCATTCTCTCTTCTTCTTAATCTGCTTTTCTCAGTTGGCTGCAATATTCTTTTGTTTCTGTTTTGCTTTTCTTGTTTGCAGCAGTTTTGTTGTTTTTAAATAGTTCTTCTTTGTTCTGTTTTAAATAACAAATATTTCCATTCGACGGCGATATTAACAAGTTGTGTTGTTTAGTTGTTTCGACTGTGTGTGTGCTTCCACTTCCTTCTCACTGACTTTTGTTTTCTCTTCTCCTATTCTTTCTCTCTCTGTGGTTTCTTTGACTGTACATTCCTTCTGTTAAGAAGTTGATTTCATATTTTCTTTTATTTTTGTGGATGCATTTTGTTATCAGTTTTGCATCAAGTTGCTGTATGTCATGTTCGGGTATATCAACTGCAACCTTTCCGTAGTACGAGAGCCCATTCGTTTTGAAGGTTTTGCTTCTTTGTTTTGAGTAATTTATCTCGTGCCTTGTCGGGCATCTGTCAAACTGACAGTTGCCGACGCGCGTCACATCACACCACCAATCACCACTAACCCCCGCCCGTTCGTCCATCAAGACAGAAGGAGAGAGCGCTAAATTCCACTTATAAAATAATGCTTTCAATAGTTGAACCTTGTTGCACCGCGTTCCGCCTGCTGAACCCGCACTTCGAAAACAGAAAAACACAACGAATATACACGATATGAGATCGAAATTGATTTCCGTTTAATTTCACTTATTTTTTTGTAATTTTAAACATCGGTTCAACCGGACACGGTCGGACCGTTTGTTTCCTTGCTGGCGTTAACAGTAAAGTTGCTGATAAGTTTGAAATTTATTGCTAAAGTGAAGTGTTGTGGGACGATTTGCTTTTGTTGCTTTGGATTTGTTGTTTCGATTTTTCATCGGGTGATTCTGCTCACTATTCACCTGTCTGTTTGTCTGTCTTCTGACCTGATGCCTGATGCTGCACAAGTGTTGTAGGCCCATTCGGTTGGCTGCCAGCTGCGCGAAATTCATTCAAATACCCATTGACCGATAGGTTAATTTTTATTCTCTTGCTAACTACGATTTTTAAGTGTTTTTAACTTTGTGTTATTATTAGCATTTTTTTAACTTTTTGTTTCGGTCGCACTAAGTCAGTCTTTTCTTTGTATTTTTTTCTTTAAATATACTTGTATGTTTTGGGGAATTCATTACATTTTGTATTATGCATTTTTATTCACTTATTAGGAATAGTTTTTTTTTTGCAATTTAAGTTCTTACTTAAATGGGCTCTCGTACTACGAAGTAGTTATGTTTTCGTATTCGTCGCATTTTGTATATCTTTTGAAGCGAATTGGGGATCATTCGATGTGTGTCTTTTGCGGAAGGGGGTTTTGGTACGTAGGGACTGGTTTGGAGATTAAACTTCCACATATTAGATATCAGATGGTCAAAGTGGATTTATTCACTTGTTGGGCTTCAGAAAGAGTAGACATTTTTCTGATGTTCCTCAAAATGTTCCCGCATTTTAGTGTTGATAGTGAGGCGAAAAATGAAAAAAAAAGATACAACATTGATGGTTCGTATAAAAATTAAGAATGATGAATTGGCCAATAAAATATCATACAAAACTAAGAGCCCTTAATAATCTGGAAAATGCCAATGTTCACAAAATACCAAGTGTTGCTACTTGAATAGAATGAATTACCACCAACCCACCATTTCAATCAGGGTGCTGGGTTGTATTGTAAATAAGTGTAGAACGAATCCCTGAAAAAAATGATATTCTGCCATTTAATCAACAAGATTTCCAACAAATTGATTCTTATTGAGCCCTAATGAAGATCTCAAACACAGAATCGAAACGTTGGTAATCCTATTTTCGTTTACATATTAGTTAAACTGTTCCAGTTAGCGCCAGCAGCAAATAGTGTAGACAAGCTACTTTGTAGTATTAGGTTTCGAGCCATAACAGACCACTAATCATAGAGAATGTCATAATCGGTAATCGTTGTGAGGTTACCAAGATTGTTTTTTACGTAAGGATTTATACTCCAAAAGAAACACAATTAGCTTCCATGTCGTCCAAGGGGTTTTAGCGGGGTACCAGGAGACCTCTGTGGCGCTTCAGGAGATCTCAAAGGCATTTCAGGTAGTCTGAAGGTATTCCAAGGGTCCTTAGGGGCACTTCAAGGCGTCTCATGGAGTTCCAGCGGGCATTCTGGGAATATCAAGAGATTTCAGGGTTGTTATAATAAGAATCCAGGTGGGTTTCGTGGGAATACTGGGAGGACTGGGACGTTTAAGAGGATCTTAAAGGCATCTCAGAGGGTCTCAAGGAGTTTCAGGGAGCTCCAGGGTGACTCAGGGGCGTTTCAGGAGATCCGAGTGGGTTCCTGGAGGTGCTCGGAACGCACTTCATACGTTTATGAAATCTTCTGGAAATCTCTGAAATGCCTTGAAACGTCCCTGAAACCTAGGGATCGCAGTACCGACCACTTTTGATGAGTACCGGTATTTCGGTACTGGGGATTACAGTACCGGTAGTACCGGTAAAATACCGGTACTGGAAAAATTTTCAGTAAAATGAAGAATAATCTGTCTGCACAGAAATCTACAATTCTATCTACAATTTATTAGGCATTTTTGTATTTCGGTTTTCAGAGATGTCGTAAAAGCTAACCAGAAAATACTAAATTCAACAAAAATATATAGATAGATAAAATGATCGAAAGAAATGAGTAGTATGAAATTGTTTTTGGAGCTATTGTTTAGCTTCTGCGCAGTTTCACAGGCAGTATCTTGATTAGTCTAAAATAAAACAGGAACATCCTTACATGTATCAAAACCAGATAGATAGATAGCTGCAAGGTGAAGACAGAAAAAAAATTAACTGATTTTTCCTTGATGATGCTATCAACGAATTCTAAAAAACTTAAGAAATAACCAGAAATCGTAATCTAACAAGTTTTATTCTAAGCTAGTAAATCTATTTCCCAAATCAAATATCAAAACCAAATATCATAGCAATGATTGGTTTAATGGACGTTGAATTAAACCAATCATTGCTATGATATCCTGGATTTTTCGAAAAGTTGCATGTATGAAATATTTGTTCGACAAAGTACTTGGTTTTAAATGTTTTCCTTTATTTCCATTGCATATTGGCTATACTAATGACAGGATTTTAGCACTTTGGGAGACATTTTGCGCTACCGAAAGTACCGGTACCAGAGTTCAGTCAGTACCGGTATTTCGGTACCAAAAATTGGTCGGTAATACCGGTATTTTCGGTACCGGTACTACCGGTACTACATCCCTACTGAAACCCAATGTAACGCTTTTTGAAGGCTCCAGAATCGTCTTGCAAGTGCCTTTAAATGTCCATGAAACCCTCTTAATACACAGCTAATCACGTTCGGCATTTTTAATCGAAATCTCCACTGCTGAGCATTCAGTAATTGATTTTACCGGAATTCTGTAAAAAATTACAAAAATTCGGTAAAATGTTATCGTTTATATGTCAAACTTCAACGAAGTTCGGTAAATATTGCCAGCTTACCGAATTTTTTTGGTAAACAAAACTTAACGGTTGAGACTTCGGTAAAATATTACCGAAGTCGGTGATTTTATCTAAGTATGTACCATTGAAACGCCTCTAAATCCCAAAATATCATTAAAATGCCGACAAAACATGACATTATGGAACGCCCACAATAGGATTCTGAAATCCCCTGAAATAACCCCCTAAAATGTGCCTGAAGCCCCTTGGAATCCCCTTTTTGGGCACCCTGGGAACTTCTTGGAAACCCTCTTGGCCCTATCTAAAATGCCCAAGAGCAAGATCTGTTCTCGCGAATGGCCCGTCACATCTCTCCTACTATATTTCTTGTTATCTACTTTCGTCCTTTTATTCAAATGTTCATAGTCATTTACCAAAAAAGAGACGGTTAGAATGAGCCGTTTGTCTCCTTTCAATTTCAACACAAGCTAAAAATAATCCAAGCGGTAAACTATGCCGAATAATCTGCAAAGTGATCAACACACAATATATAAACTAGCGCCTGACATCCACGTATCAACGAGATTACTTCCATCGCCCGTCTGCTGAAGAGTTCACCATAGACACCATTTGGTATGAAGTTGCTGGTGATTGACAACTCTTTCTCTTCCCAGCTTACGCAACAGGTATCGAAAGTTTTCATCAGGAAACTGTTTCGTGAGCTAGGAAGAGAAAGGTGTTGATCATCAGGAATATCTACGTTTAGTGTTCAAGGAAATGAATGGTGGCTCCATAGAGGAGTAAGCGCATATCTAGCCTGAAATGGGAAATCACCAACACTCAAGCACTGTCCTAATAAGCTGTCTAATCTTAGTGTCCTGTGTTAGTGTAGCTGATCTGGCGATACTGGAGCAGCACCTACGGATAGTCAATCAAGCACAAGCTGAATTGATGTAAGATCGCTCTTAAAACGGTACTGTTATGGTAAAATCAAAGCTGGTTACGCAAGTTTTCCAAGTTTCAGCGCCCCTATGCAGGCACGTGCCCATGAAAGTTAGTTCCTCATAAAGAATTATTCCAGGGAAACACCTCCTTGAAAACAATGAGATAGTTTTTCACTTTTTTACCACTTTTTTTTCTAATTATCGTGAAAAGGGCATTCTCGCAGGAATTTCTTTTTATGAGTTCAGTAAGAATTCATCTAAAGATCCCAAGCAATACACATGTTATATAAGAGCTACGACATCGCATGTTTTGGTTGTATAGAATTTAATTTTTCGTAATTCTTACATTACAACGTCAAATAAACTTGTATACAACCAAAACGTGCGCTGACGTAACTAATATATAACATGTGTGCTGCTTGGGATTACCCTGAGAGTTCTTTCAGAATGTATTCCTTCCCATGAACTTCTTTATAACGTTCTCCTCGTTGATCTCCAGAGACACGGGTTGAGATTCCTTTGGAAATTCTTTCAGAGCTTTTCAACCTTTTTTTTTGTTTATGTAGAAGATTCTTGGAGGATTTCCTAAATTGGATTCAGAGGGAATTGTTTCAAAAAATCCTCCCGGTATCCCATTAGAATACTGACTCTTCTTGTATTTGAAAAATTCTCCAGTCATTTCTCCAGAAATTATTTGAGGAATTTCTCCGGAAATATTCCTTGGTTATTCTTCAGCAGTTTTTGACATGATTCCTTAAAAGATTCATTTCAGAACTAACCCACGGCATTCTAAAAAAAAAATCCTACTGGGGTTCCTTCGGTGGTTCTTCAGGAGATTACTTCAGCTCGTGAATGTATTTCTTCAAACATTTTTGAGGGTATTCCTCCCGAAATATTACCAGATTTTTCTTCAAGAAGTTTTTTTTTTGGGAATTCTTCCGGAGTTCTTATATAAATTTCGAAAGCACATCTCAAATTGTTTTCAAGGAACTCTATCAGAAATTATTGTTGGAATTTATTCAAAGATTCGTTCGATATAATTATACAATCAAATATGCTCTCGGGTATTTATTTGGCAATTCTTGAAAAAAATTTCAATAGATTCATCTGAAAGTCATTCAAGAGTTTCTAAAGAAGCTCCTCTTCCAGGTATTGCTCCTGCAGAAATTGCGAGACGTTTCTTCAGGGGATTCTTTTGACGTTTGTTTTTCGGTAATGCCTCAGAGATTTCTCCAAAGATTCTCTCGGCAATTCCTCATGAAAAAAATAATGTATTCCTTGACATTCTTCAGAAATAAAAATAATGTCAATAAATTATTTGATGCATACTTGCAGAGGGTTCTCCAGCTCTTCTTGGAATTCTTTCAAAGATTCCTTCATTAGTTCATTTTTTGTCCTCAAATATTTCGTCTGTGGTTATATAACGAATTCATCCAGAATTTCTTCTTTCTGCTGGATTTCTACAGAAATTTCTCCAGGTAATACTTTGAAGATTTTTGTGTACTAATCCCTTCAGAATTTGGTTTACAAATTCTTAAAAAAAAAAATCCTACAGAGATCAGAAAATCCTCAGAAACTTTTTGAGGAATTCAGCAAATGCCTTTGTCTGACATTTTTGTAGACATTTTGAGATGATATTTACAGAAATTCATCTACGGATATCATTAGGTATTACGTGGGGATCTCTTAAGAAATTTCTCAAGATTTTTTTCCTTGGACTTAAGAAAGTATCCTAAGAAGCTTCTCCAGGTACTCTCTCAGGCGTTCATTCCGAAAGTCAATTAGTGCTAACTTGTTTAGCACTTTTTGTCCAATAATCTATCCAGAAAGTTTTCAGTAACTGTTTTAGGAAGTCTTCAAAAGCATAGCTTTCAATGAATTCCTTCAGAGATTCTTTCAAGTATTATTCCAGCAATTTTTCGTGCAATTTTTGGAAAATTTCGGAAATAATTCCTGGTGGAATATCCGAAACAATTCTTGCAGGAACCCCCAATGGAATCCCAGAAGACATTTCTGATGGAACCGTAGGAGCGATTTCCAAAAAAAATCCTTGGAACTTTTGGAAGAATTTGCGAAGAAACCTTATCAGAATTTATTTTTTTTTGAAGTTTAAAAGTATTTCTGAAATTTGTTTTTTTTTAAGAATACTGAAAAGTTTCTAAAAATATTTTTGAACGAGTTCGGGCAGGAATTTCAGAAGAAATCTTCAGTAGAATGCTTGTAGATATCTCAAGAAGTACTTTTGAATGAATCTCTGGAGAAATTTCCTAAGAAAAGCCAGGGAAATGCTTGAAGGAATCATGTTGAAACCTCACGAGAAACCGTATCATTGGTGGAATTCCTTAGAAAAAAGTTTATTGAACATTTTTTGGGGAAATTCTCGAAGAAATCTTCTGATAAAATTTCAGAAGGTTTTCCTGAAAGAATTCCTGGATAAATTTAAGTATTTCTAAGAGTAATTTCTGGAGAAATGTCCAGATTAGCTTCTGTATAAATCCCTCAAAAACACTTTTGGGTAAAAACATCCAAAGGAAATATTTCTAAATTAATTCCTTGGAGAACTCGTGGAGGAAATTATAAAGTTATCCTTAGAAGAAATGTAGGAGATTTTTTATGTTTTTTTCTAGAAATACATGAAGAAATATCTGAAGAAAATCTTGAAGAAATTGGTGCCTGAATTACTGAAAATATTATTGCAAGATTCTCTGGAGGAATTTCTGCAAAATTTCATGGATGATTCCCAAAAGAAATTTCTGGACACATCGCTGCAGCAATTTTTATTGGAATCTGTAAAGTCAATTTTGAACATGTTTTTTTTAACAAACCTGTACTGATTTATGAAGAAGTGCGAGATTTTCCGTGAAAGAAGTAACAAGGGAATTTCCAACGATTTTTTAAACAAATCCCAAGAAAAATTTAAAAAGTAATATCTGGTGGAATTTTATACGGAACTCATGGAAATCTACCCAAAGGAGTTCTAAAAGGAAATTTCTTGGATATTTGAAGAAAGCATCGGAAGACATTCTTAAAAATACCTGAAATATTTCTGAAGAAACGGCTCAAGGAGTTCTTGGAAGAAATCTTGCTGAATTTTAAGGCCGAATTCCTGGAGTAATTACTGAATGGAATCCATGGTGCAATTTTGAAAAAAAAAAAAACATAGCAGATGCCTTAAAAGAGTCCTTCACAGGTAAATATTTGACGCTGTATAAACGCTTCTCCAACTATTTCAAATCAGCTTTCACTTGAACAAAAGCTGAGCACAAGAAGTACATAATCCTTTATTCAGCTCCTAAACATCTAATTTTGGTGATTTTACTCAACCTTTAGCTGATTTGAGGTTCAATGGAAGGCTGATTTAAGGCTTACTATGCGCTTAATCAGTAATCAATAAATTTATTAATTGTGTAAAACTAAAATATAACCACTTTCGTGAGTCTATGTGTACCATTAGCTGCGTCAATTTCCAGAAGAGATGTTTGGGAATGTATGAATTAATCTGTGGGAAAACTGCGAATCGAACTCGGACCTCCTGATTTATAGTCACTCACCTTAGCACCTACACTACTCACAATTGTATACGAATCCTCGAAAACAAGAGCATTACTTGTCGTGTCTGAATAGTCAAGAACATAAGTTGAACTAAGTATGTATTTAGACTGAAGAAGCGATGTGGACTTCACGAAAACCATGCTTGGGTCAGCTGTCGAAAACTATTTGATTAAAGGTTGAACAACAGATAATTATTTCTGCATGTTGGTGTATGTTTTAAAGCTGATTACCCAGATGAGTAATATTCTATTCAACTTGATATTCAGCCATCTATGTATTGCTGATTAAAGAGGTTGAACAAGCCATACTTCAGACCTATATTCAGCTGGCATTGTGTTCAGCCATTGACAACATTAACCAGCTATTGATCAGCTAATACTTTCACGGTTGAGCATTCATTTTAACTTGGGTTGTACAAATTTATTGATGTATCTCATAAATCATTAGCGAAGAAATCTCTAGGGTAATTTCTTATTCTCTGAATGCACTCTTGACGCAATTTCTTGAGTAATTCTATTCATTATATTTTTGGGTGAAATCCATGGATGATTTTCAGAACGAATTCTCGTACAGATTTTTGAAATGGAGGACTTCTGAGGAAACTCAGTTTAATTCTTAGGAAAAAATATTAGAAGTTTCTAGAGGAAATTCCTAAAGGAATTAAGGAATCCATGGAAGATGTTATAAAAGAATCTTGAAAGAATCAGTGTAAGACTCACTGAAAAAAAAAAACTGCAGAAATTGCTAAAGCATTCCCTGAACCCTTTTCAGGAGATCTCCAAAGAAGGCTTTATAATGGAGTTCTCAAATTAATTCCTGGAATCATCTCTAGAAAGTTCTAGGAGGTCTAGAGGACATTTTAAAGGAAACTATGAAAGAGTTCCTGAAGGAATACTTTCAAAAATTCCAGAGGCATTACTGGCGAAATTTCGTAGAAATTCTCTGGTGGATTTCCGTTTCGAACTTTCATATGTTTAACAAAAATGTATTTCATGACACTAGAAATCTTTTCTTTTTTCTGGTTTTTGTTGTTTAAGCCTCAAATCCTTAAAAAAAGCCGCAATCTTGACTTTTAAGCAGCCATTTTAAACATAAGTCCGCCATCATGGATATTCTGGTCGCCATTTTTGGACTCCTGAAATCTTTCCCATACCAAATATACCCATATTGCATGGTTTAGGAGCATAAAGCCGCCATCTTGAGTTTTGGGCCACTGTCTTGAATATTTTGGTCGGCGTTTTCAGACTCCAAACATCTCATCCATACTAAACATACCCATATTGAATCGTTTAGATCCTAAAACTCCATTGAACAGTCGCCATTTTGGACCGCCATCTTGATTATTCTGAGGACTATTTTTAGACTCCAGACGTCTTCCCCATACCAAATATCAAATATACTCATATTACAGATATTACATGGTTTTAGAGCCTAAAACTTCAATAAACAGCCGCCATCTTGAGTTTTGAGCAGCCATCTTGAATTTTGAGCTGACATCGTGGAGTTTCTGGCCTCCAGTGTTAATTTCCGCACAAAATTCGTCACCGCAAAGGTTACAAAAATTTGCACAGTTTGATGTGTCGCATGATAGGGCTTGATTCAGTTCTATATATGACCAGTTCCGCCAGTGTTGGTCCGGATCACTAAAATGGCCATAACTCCGAAACGCCGTGACCGATCTGGACCATTTTTATTAGCCAACAATGCGGTAAAATTCCGGTTCGATTCGTGCAAAAAATCGAAAAATAAGCCCATGGGAAGTGCCTCAAAAGTGAGTGAACTTTTTTTGCGCACAGACATACACACATACACACACACAGACATTATCTCAATTCGTCAAACTGAGTCGATTGGTATATGTAACTTGACCCTCCGAGAATTTGTTCGAAAATTAATTTTTTCAGTGAACATATAGCCTTCAAGTGCACTTTGCTGTACGAGAAAGGCCAAACCTATTCCAAAAATAATAAGATTGAATAGTTGACCCACGAATTCTATTTCCGTCTGGTTCACATCTATTTCGGGCAGAGAATGAATTCAATTCCCGTCACATCTTGTACGTGACACTAGGGTACATAGAATGGACTAATGTTATGATTAAACCGTAATTGTGTATTCGACAAGTCGGTCAAATTCTTCGCAATCCAAATCAAAGCATGTGTTCACAGTACATCTAATGAGATGAATGTAGGCTCAGAATAACGACCAAAATATTCCGGAAAATATTTTTGCCCTACAGATCATAAAACGCCATCACAGTGCAACGAAGAAATATTTTTCGGTGGTTGTGTTTCATATGCAGAAAATTCGTATGCATCTGTCCAAGAACGAAGACAACTGTTTGTTTACAATTTACCGGCAAGGAAAAGCAATTTGTTTTGATAATTGAGCAACTTTTTCTGCATTCAGCAGCACTGAATTCCAACTTAGAAGTTGCCACAGAGCTTTCGTGGCTGGGATGTGAACCGACCCAATAAGGAAATCTGGTGTATTAAAAAAAAATGAACGGTGATGAAGTACAATTCGGCTAGCTGCTGCTTTGATGGGATTGCCTTCGTCATACACAAAACGAGTGAAACGCGAAATTTTGCCTGGTTATTCGATTTCCAGTGCTGGTTATTGAAAATCTACATTTTTTGCTTACATCCAATGAGTCATTGGCAAAGGTAAGTTGGAATATCTGATATGACGGAAATTAGCGCATATAACGTAGTGAATTTATACCCTATCAGTTCAAATTCAATTACTGAGGGCTCGGTTGTGTGAATGTCGGCAAAATAATGCAATTACATTTCCGATATCCTGATTGAATTTCCCTCCAAATCACGTAAAATTGAGCAGTCCCATTTAGAGAGCTCCTCACAAATTGGGTTATAAAAATTGAAAACCATTGTCCTTGATCGGCAACAAATCCCGCCGAGTGGCACACATCAAACAAAAAGGCCTCTGTCCTCTACACCACGTACCGAACCGACAGAGTAACCAAGGCATCATCATCATCATCATCATCGTCGTCGTCATAAAACCACCCCTGGCCTGCGGGGGCACCGAAGCACACGTCAACAAGAGAAGAGAAAATCTCGACGGATTCCTCCACAACAACAGCCAGCCGTAGCCGTAGTTGCAAGCCAGCATGGCAAATGGCAAGGTCAAACCAAGAGACAAGAACAAACGACAGCAAGAAAGCAAGCAGGCCATGTGGACGGCCGGCCTAACCTCTTCAACCTTTGACGTCACCGCAGCACGGCTTGCTGCGATGAACTTGCTGCGAGTGGCCCCATTTTCGTTCGGAGGTTGTTATTGTTGGTTGGATTCGTTTGCTTCTTCTTCGGATGAAAAACTTGAAACTTGCGCTGGAAACATTTCGAGGGCCAGTGATGGTTGAAAACTTCTTGGAAAGTGGGTCTGTTGATGGAAGGTGATGACAATATCCATAGTGATGGCAAAATCTGAGAATCTGGGATCACTGTAACAATAACAAGCATCTGACGACGATGGACACGTCAGTTTCATGACCTTCTTTAGTTGGACGTTTTTGTTGCAATGGGTAAAAATCACACTGGAGATTCGTATCGTACCGATTACGATGGCCTGATGAATGGCGCTTCGGGCAGCGCTATAAATAAACTTTCAATTTCACTTTGCATGATGGAAGCAAATTAGCTACCGTATGGGAAAACTTTTGGAATTACAAGTTACGGCTTTAACATGTGGCAGCGAACTGACGCTGCCTACCTGTTGGTGGTTAGAACTTCGTAATTGGGCGAGCAACAGTTGAACTTCAAAAGGGGCATCTCTGTGAGAAAGAAACGGCTGCCAGTGTTGCCAGCCCAATGGAACCGTGAAAGCTTTTCAAGTCTCTTTGACAGATGTTTTGATAAATCTTATCGGCCAGAAAACGAAACACAAAACTCAGAATAGAAACACAGACAAACAGACGTAACACTAGCAAAATTTCCATCGACCGCGATCATTTAAAATTTTCATAGTTGTGGCTTTCACAATCAGAGGCGCGCGCAACGTTTTTCTTTGCGTTTGACGTTTCACACTAGCGCCTTCTGTTGACGATATTGCATAACACAGTGATTCTTGCTACTTTTCCACCAGGTGATGGTAGTGTGAACTGGGCGATGGATTTCCATGAAAATCGTTCAAGGTGTTACGCCTGTTTGTCTGTGATAGAAATATGAATGCTGAATCGAAAACAAAATCCATCAAATGAAAACTGACAGCTGAAAGTAAGTGAAAGGTAAAATGGATGAGAGTGTTTTGCTTCCGTGGAGTTCATGGTTTGGGCTTTGCAGATTAACGCCAGTCGCCTGTCACAGGGCGGTTGATTCGCGGCGAATCGCGTTCTTCGACAATCGCAGTACAAACGTCAAACGATGACGTTTGATGCGAGTGATTGTTTTTGGTTTTTGTCGTTTTCCGTTCATTTGCTCGGGATCCTTCCTGGAGTTCCCGTTTTCAGTTCATGTTAACTTTAAGTAGCGGATAAAAATTAACCTAAAGGTGGGTATTCAAATAAATCTTGCACTTTGGACGCTTACAACGTGTGTCTCTTGGAATGGAATCTTCTGCTCTTCTGTTTCTGTTTTCGTTTTGTTTGTAAACACGCTTCAGACGAAAAAGTAGTCGAGTTTGAAAACGTCAAGATCAATGGCTTGTCTCTTCTTAAGTATAAATTAACACACTGACATTGTTTTCCGAGATCTAATTTCTTGTTTTAAAGAGAGATTGTTTTCTGAGGTGTTTTTGTGATCATAACAATGGTTTCTGGTTTTAAAGTGATGTAAAATTTGTATTTTCTTTTTTCCCAGGTAAAGTTATATTGTGCAAATAGACATTTATATTTTTCACGTGTTGGCTTGGATTTGTTTGACTTTTTCTTTAATTGAATTTAAATACTTTTGACATGTTGCCTTAATTGTTTGCATGTTTGTGTGACTGTTCTGTTCGTTAGGTTTGAGTTTCATTTCTTCATTTTTACAAGAAACTAATCGAGAACTGCTATGCACAACCAATACGATTTACCTGACTACACTGTGTACGTGTGTATGAGTGTAGTCCTGAAACAATGCATTTTGACAGCTGTTTGTTTTGACCTGGTAAGAGCTGGTTACTGTACACCAATTGAACCCTTTTCTGCAGCACGGAAACATCAAACTAAAACAATGTAAAACAAATTTTTCCCTTACCTTATACAGTTCACTTGCCTTTACCTCACAGAGTTTGTGTGTTAAGTTGTGTGTGTGTGTGTGTGTGTGTGTGAGTGTTAACTTCCACGAATAATTAACATTTTTTTCTTTTTACATGCCCTAGTAACATTAACCACTTGATTCTAATATCTTCTAGTATTCAGTCACATGTATTTCCGCGTTCGTTCGTTTCGCTTTCCACCCCTCAAGCTTCCATCCGGATCTTAACAGTGCCTCACCCCTTAACAGCCTCTCTTACGCTCTCATTCACTCCATCCATCTCTCTCTTCATTCCGTACACTCGATTTGATTAGGTCCCCTCCCCCCTTTCATCGTTTCCCTCCCCCCTCTAACTCGTGGCGGGTGTATCACGATTTGTTTCGCTAGCGCGCATGTTTTGTAACAGTTATTTAAGAGTTATCGATACGCGCGTTCCCCTTTTCCCTCGCGGGCACGCTTTTTTTTTAGTAGGCTCTGATTTGAAAGACACGAACTTGTTCGGTGAATAGTAAACACAATCTCGGAACGGAAGAGCAAAACACGCGAGTTTGTGTGTGTGAGTTTTTTTTTTTGAGTGTGTGCGCGAAATTTAAAGTTGAAAAACATAGAGATTTCTCGTTTTGGTTATCATCGTTTTTTTATCGTTTATCTGTCAACGAGCCTGTGTGAAGGTGCTTTTGTGTTGCTTCTTCCGTCTGGGGTGTTTGTGTGTGAGTGTATTCTAATGGTGCAGTTGTAAATGTGCATTCTTAAAAATCTTTTTACACGAGTGCGTCTGTGGTGCTGGAGGGTGCTTTTATTGTTTTTGTTTGTTTGTATATGTAGCTTGTCTTAGTACGTTTTAGTTTTTTTTTCTGCTGTATTTTCCCTATGTACAAAAACGACCTGTCACGTTGGAACAGAATTTGTCTCCCCTTGTTTAATTAGTAACTAAAATTTTGACTAAAATAAGATCTTCGCGGACTTCTTGTATTTTTTATATCATATATATTCATTTCATTAGTTCTCCTTGTATTCAGCTTGCTGTCGAGGGGCCCGCGTTGATTGGATTTTGGCAAGTGTGGTTATGTTTTGACGTGTTGTTTCTGTGTGAAGGGTGTCTTGTGTTTTGTGTTGGCATTGTTGGGCCCCTTGCGTTCGTTTGTTCGTGCTTATGCCTAGTATTCTTCCTTTTGATGACGTTAGTGTGTATGTGTGTGTTTGTATAGTTGGAATGTTACACGATAGCTGCTCATCCGTACTAAAATACGGCTTGCTTTGATGTTACTATTTGAAGATTGATATAACAAAGTGCTATTGGCTGTTATTGTAGGTATTGTAGGTGTCTTTTTCTCAGTTTGTGTGTATTGTGTGATTTTGTTGGCGTGTTGATGTTAGTGTGTCACTTATCCCTTAAATGTGAAATAGCTTTTGTTGTTTTGAGAGTTCACTAAGGTTGGATTCATTTACTTTGTTAAAATTGTGACTTATCTATACAATATAGCTGCCTTGTCCATGAGAATAGTTTTCTGCAAGATTTTTTTTTGGTTTGTCTTTGACTTAATTCCATTAACTTTATAACGATCTTGGATGTTTGTAGATTTGTTGGTTTACTTTATACAAGTTGCCTCGATAGACTTCAGTTCGCGTTATCAATGAAACGAAACTCAAACAAAAATCCAAAACTCCTATTCACAAATTCGGAAAAATCTTGCAATTAAAGTCTAAATTTTGATCTGAGCTAGGTATGAGGGGCTCTTTCAACTTCACAGTTATTGGAAATATCGTTTTTGATCGTTTCGTGTTTCTTCGCCTGGCGAGTAGTGCTACTTATTAGCCTCCTTTCTTCCAGAGTGTAGGTATCCTTGTGACTGATAATAATGTCGAGTTTCTTCATATTCTAAAACTAACGAAAAACATAATCTCAACCAATATCACGGAATTGCACTTTATGCTGGTACTGCTTTAAGAATTGTTTGCTGCTGCTCGGTTTGTGTTTTGTTTTATACACGCACACATACATATCTACCATTGTTTTGATGTACTTACAGTGTTTGGTTTTGTTCAAGTGTTTTACACTTTTTGCGCCGTTCGTTTTTTTTTTGTTTCTTCATCGTCGCCCTCGGGGGTTATCGTTTAACGGTCAGCTTTAACGGGCCGACGATCTCTGTTACTAATCAGTTGTGTTACGCACTCTCCCACTCTGAGTCTGCCTATACATACGTCTCCGCCTCCCCTATACAACATCGTACACACGTAACAGTCTGCATCAGCTGCCTGCTTGAAGAGTGTTGTCCTTAACAAATATATATCTATGTATATATATATACCTTCTTTGGATTTTTCAGTATTTTAATCAGTAGAATTTGTGGTGAGTTGTCGCTTCGTCTCGGTCGCTGGTCCTATTTACAGCCGTTGTCGTCTCGTTCGGGTCACCGTCGCTGTTGTCATTGCTCTGCAACAGAGACACTTCAGGATTCGTCCACGGTTCCATCTTAAAAATAGATCACTTCCTTTGGTTTTGTGTTTTTTTTTTCTCTATAATTAACGGTTGTCACTGCTTTGGTATTGGTTTTGGTTTCGTGTCGGTAGGTGTGTGTGGGTGTGTCGTCTGTTCGATCGCTGCTTGTGTGTGTGTGCTGGTACGCTCTTCGGGTCGACGCCGCCTTAACGTCCTCTTGCCCATCTGAGTAAAGCGTCGGCTAGCACGTCCAGATGGGCTTTCGTCTGGAATGAGAGAAGAAGAGAGTGATGAGATGAGAATCATGCTCAAGAAATTTGATGTGTAATGTCTTTGTTTTATGAGGGAAATCATGTTTTATCGAAAACATAATCTGCTATTTAAATCGTATCATTTTGAACGCACATGAATATGTGCAAATAAGTATTTTTTTATATGTATTTGCTCAGGGTTTTTTTTTCCACGGAATCACCCAGGTGTTCCTCCAGGAATTCCTCTAGAGATTATCAGAAGAGTTATTCTGGGGTTCTTCTTGAGATTCTTTGAAAATTTCCAGAATTCTCCAGGGCTTCTTCCAGAGATAACTTCTTAGATTGAACAAAAAATAGGACGAAAAATCCTGAGACGTTTGAAGGAAAATGCGTTTTGTTGACAAATTGAGAGATAAATTTGTGAAAACATCTGTTTCAGTGGGATTCGAACCCACTACTTCGTATCACTAGTCCGGCGCTTTAACCAACTAGACTACAGAATATGTTATCATTCTGCGGAATATAAAGTCAAACTGGATTCAAAGCACCACTCTAACCGGATTCGTCTTTCATAACATTATCTCTCCTTCGGATCTTATTATGTTAGAACAAATGTTAAAATATTTTGACCAAAATGATTCGATCGGTTTTTCATTAGGCGTCAAACAAATGTTCGCTCTTTAGTTCATTCCTAATCAAATATTTGACCTCGTGTTCTTGATTCCTTAGATGTCAATCTGTCGCAATCTGCCGGAAAATCTCCTGTACATCAGGGGTTCTCAAACTTTTCTAGCCTGCGACCCACTTTGGATTGTAACAGATTTTGGCGACCCACAAGCAAGTTTGGGCACTAAAATAAGTTCTTTTGGAAAAATACCAAATAAAGTTAAAATGCCCAAGAAATCTGCTTCTGTAAAACATATGTCATAAAAAATTGAGGTAAGTTTTTTCGCTTCTAATAAAAATGGAACCATTCTGGCTCCATGTGATACTACAGAACTCACAGATTTCTAGGAACTCTGCAACACGTTTGAGGAATACAGAAAATACAAAATTTCAACGAAGTCTTTGAAGATATGATGGCAATTTTATGCTTCTGTAGATCTTTAAAAAAATCCTTTAATTTCAATTGCTCTTTATAGGTAAGCTTCACCGGAACTCTTAAAAATATATACCGTCAAACGGGGTTACTTGCAACAGCGGTGTAACTTGCAACACGATGACATACACTAAATGTGAAGCATTTTCTAATAATAATGAAAACTAGTATGCCCTACTATTTCGGTTATAGAGATTATGTGTATCAAAGATCGATTTAGTATAAACATTAGCTTTGTTTCTTTGTTTATGGTTTAGCTACACTGTTAAAACGGATTGCTCATTTTATGAAATAACAACAAGTATGAAAATCGTGCTTGACCTCTCCCTTATGGTAAGTGCGATAAGTCTGATGACCTTGCTTGCAGTTAGGGTACCTAATAGTAAGCTTAGCTAAACGATAAAAGTTTGATAAACTTATCGACTAAGTAATGCAAAAAATCATTATTATATTCGACAACCACTATGGGGTAACTTGCAACAGTTGAATTTGACGAAACCTTCTATTATTTATCTTCATTTCACGATATATTTGACAGAAATAACCGAAATGGATCATTTATTGATTACGTAACGCGTTCATTTTCAAATGACAATTCATTTTTTACATTTTTTTGCACGTGACCTTCAAACATTGTTAGGAAATACCACATTTTAAAGTTTTATTCATGTTTCATCATGTTATAAGCTCAATTTTCGTTTATGAACGTTGTAAAGCAATCACCAACATCAACTCTGAACCTAAATGGAGTAAATTATTACAGTTTAATACCCAAATTAGCGAGTTTGACATTTACAAAGTAGAATAGGTGTGTTTCAATCATGTTAATTTAGCTGAAATTGCGAAACACCACTTCAAACTGAAAACTACTTGAAAATGACTCACTCTACCTTTTCAAGAAATGACAATAATCATTGTTGACATTTTGTAATGAGTGCTAAGTCACGAGAATCATATATATTTTGTGTTTGATGAACGTGAGACCTGTTGCTAAACGATATACTCTCGCTTGCAATAACTATCAATTCTTTAATGAAAAATTATATGTCAATTGGATAGTGTACATCTTTTCATGGTATGTTTCAAGCATAACATCAAAAATTTACAATACGACTAAATACTAGAATGTTAGTGCTGTTTAATGATAACTAACTTAGCTTCATGCCCTATGTTGCAAGTTACCCCACAGATGGGGAAACATGCAACAAGCATGTATTTCGCACCTCCTGATTAGGTGGCAACGTATTTTGGTAAACCAAGTGCTGCATAGTATTCTACTCGGGGTAATTAGCGTACACGATGCTTCACAGGATGTTTCAAATGTTTAGATTTTCAATGATATTGCTTCAAAGTCGAAAAGTGTTGCAAGTTACCCCATTTGACGGTATGTTTCGGTAGACATAACCAAGAGTTTGTTATCGGAATTCAGTAATTTTCTGCTTGATTGTCGATATCTCGACTTTTTAAATACTAACTACTGAACTTTGCATTGGAAAACTAGTCCTAAATGAAAACTGCTTTCAAGAAGAGAAAGTTTGGAGAAGTTTTAAACTTTACCAGATTTTTAGACCTACTAATAATAAATTTCATCGTAGAAAAACCGGTTTTAGAATGCAGAATAGCTTCCATACTCGATTTGCATCGGGCTGTGACTCATTATACAGACATTTGGGAAAAATTAAGGAAGAACCTCATTTCTAGAAAGTTTTCTATAGATTCTTAAAGAGAATTTTTGTAAATTTCTTCGACATAATTTAAGGAAGATGAAGGCTCTATAAAAAAGACAAATCAATCAAACCAAAAAACCTTGGCGACCCACTAAAATTCTGCCCGCGACCCACCAGTGGGTCGCGACCCATAGTTTGAGAAACGCTGCTGTACATCATAGGCTACTATGGTCTGGTATCGTAAAATTCATATTTGTTCAATAAAAACAGAGCCTATCTCTAGCACCTCCTGAAATTTATCCAATAATTTGTCGAAGAATACTGTAAATAAGTTATTCCAATAAAACTCTTGGGTGAAATATTTTTTCACAAATTTTTAAGAAATATTGTAGGAACCCGAGCAAAGTTTCATAACAACCGGATAACATACTGTGTTATATGATATCAAAAATAATTAACTAAATTTGTTCTCATTGTGGCTGAATAAGCAGGCAACATAACAAATATGATAACAACCAAGTATACCCGTGATACCAATAAAATATCTCACTATGTTATCATAAAAGGCACCCTGATAACAACTTCTGTAAATCTCTTAATTTTATTCAATTGAAAACTTATTTTGTTATCAGAAAGATATTTGCAACGGTCATTGATAGCTAACTTCCGTTGTTGTTGTCGACGACGATGCCCTCAGTTTGACAGGTAATGGTAACATGAACTACCAAGTTGATAACACAATATCGTAAAATGAGTTCTGGAGCGAACACTAGTTATCAGTTTGTTACTGCTCAGTTATTGTACTTTGCTCGGGAACTGTTTTCATGGGTTAAGCAAAAATTCCTCCAAATATACCTTCAGGGCCCATATAGCCGAGGCGGTAAACGCACGAGTATTCAGCATGACGATTCCCGGTCGGTCCAGAATCTTTTCGTAAAGGAAATTTCCTTGACTTCCTTGGGCATTGAGTATTTTCGTGCCTGCCACACGATATACGCATGCAAAATGGTCATTGGCAGAGGAAGCTCTCAGTTAATAACTGTGGAAGTGCTCATAGAACACTTAGCTGAGAAGCAGGCTACGTCCCAATGAGGGCGTTACGCCAAGAAGAGAGAGAGATATTTTCAAGATTTTTTAGAATTCCTTTTTTTGGGAATTTTCAAGAATTTTCTCTAGGATTTTCTGCAGACATTCTTCAACAGATTCCTCCAGTTACTCTTCCAGCTATTCCCTCAAAAAAAAAAATCCTGCGGACTTTTTTTTAACAAATTTCAGAAGAGTTGCTTTAGAAGCTTCATCATAGATTCCTTCAGTTATTTCTTCACTAATTCGTCATGAGATTCTTCAAGAAACTCAGATTTTTTTTTTTGCTGGAATGCTCTCTGAAATGATAGTTGGAGTTCTTTGAAAAGTTGTCTTAGGAATTCTTCTGAATATACTCTCAGGCATCTTGAGAAATTTCTCTAGAAAATTCTCAAGAGATTTTTCTTGAAATTCATCCAGGGAAGACATTCTTCAACCATTCAGCAGTGATTATTTCCGATTTTCACGGGGACCTTTTAGGAATCCCTTAAGAGGTTTTTTCAGGAATTCCTACAGACATCATTTCAAGATTTTTATGGCTTTTTTTTTCAGGAATATGTCGAGAAATTCTTCTGGGAATTACTACACAGTATCTATTACCTACCTTCGTCCACAATTATTGCTCGGATTCCTGCAGCTTTTTCAAAAAAAAAAAATTTCTCCAAGGTTCGCTTCAAAAATGACTTTAGGGAGCCCTTTTGAAACACCTTCAGGTATCTTTTTTAAAAATTCCTCATGAATTTTTTTCCCCGGGTTTCTCATAAATTATTCTAGGAATTTATTTAAAGCTATTTTCAGTTGTTCCTGCCGATATTCCCCAAGGATTACTCCAAGAACTCCTCCAAAGATTATTTTAGAAAATGCTTCAAAGATATTTGTTCAGGAATTTCTTCGAAAAATTTCCAAATATTTATTCTTGGAATCTCGAGAGGTATCTCTTCTGAGATTCTTTTAGAAATTTCATTTGGGAATCCTTGAAGTATTTTTCTGTTTTATTATGAAGTTTCATGAAGTGAATATTTTTCATCAAACAAAAAATAAACAAAGTACTTCTGTAAAAATGCACGCACGAATGTCTGAAATACATCCTATAGAGGAATTCCAGGAAATATTTATGAAGAAATAGCAGAAGCAATTCCAAGAAAAAAACCATCTGAAAATTTCTTCAGCAACCCCCGAATAAATTGTGCATTAGATTCGTAGAGGAACCCCTAAGAAGAATTTCCGATAGAATCACTGAAGAATGTTTGAAAAGAAAAAAAAAATGTTGGAAGAATTTCTTAAGAAATCCCTTTGCTGACATTCATAGAGAAAAGTTTGAACTACTGAAGGGGCAAGATGAACCAACCTTTGGTCTCAGCCTGACACAGGCACGAAAAAAAAACTACAGAAGGAGTTCCAGGACATATTTTTGAAGAAAGTACTGATGGAGTTTTGGATGGGATCAGTGTAGGAGTTCTAAAATAATCCGTGGCGATTTTTTTTAAATAGTCATCTGTCTGATTCCTGTGAAAATCCTTGGATACATTTTTTAGAGAATGCCTAGAGGAATATCTGGAAGAATCTAGGTAGATTCCCAAAGGAATCCTAGAAGGAGTTGCTGAAGCAATTCCTGGTGAAATACCTGGAAAAACTCCTTAAGAAACCCTTGGTGAATTTACTTTCTGAAGAAATATTACGTAAGATCCTGACAGATCTTACTGGAGGGATTCGTGGACGTATTGTTAAGGAATCCTTGGAAGAATGTCCAGAGAAACACTAAATATCGTTAAAGATTCCTAGAAAACATTCCGAAGGAATTTCTGTAGAAGTTGCTAGGGATTATTCCCAGAGAAAATTCTGCATTTTCTAAAGAATTTCAATTAAAAACCCTATAAGTATTCTTGGAAAAAAATCTGCAGGAATTTCTGGGGAATCACATGAAGGAATGCCTAAAGAAACACCTGATGGAATCTCTGCATGAACTTCTGCAAGAATCTCTGGAGGAATTACTGCTGGAATAACCAACCACCAATTGGTATTGTACAGGTTTTGACAACCACCAAACAACACTTGATCTTTTATTCTGGTTTTATCATGGTATCAATAACCTCTTCTAGTCTGTTTGACTAAACAATGCTACTTTGGAAAACACAATGTGTGAACTTAGGGAGGAATTCCTGCAGAAATTACTGTGGGATTTTTCATTTGGTTTTTTGGAGAGTTCCTGAATCTCTGGAGGAGTTTGTGATAAGAATATTAGTAAGCATTCCTAAATGAATCCCTGGAGGATTTTCTGAAGATACCACTAGAGGAATTTCTGATAAAAATACGCAAGGAATCCCTTGAGATATATTGGAAAATGACTCTGAAGAAATTTCTGAACGAACCATTCGAGAGATTTGTAAACAAAAAACGCTGAAAGATTTTCTGAATTCCATGGAAGAATTTTCTCAAGAAAATTTCTAAAGTAATTCCTGGAAACATTCGTTAAGGAAATCTTGGAGATAGTTTTAATGAATCCCTGGAGAATCTTCTTGAGTTGAAATGGGAGCGCGTCCAGATGCATGTTTGACTCAAGTTTTCAAGAACACTGTTTTCAACATCCACAAAACGTATAAAGTCGAAAATACTTCTCGATATTTATCACGAGTAAAGAAGTAATGAGTAACAATGTCAGCTCTGTGTGAAGTTAGGATGACGATATTCGTGTTTAGGTATTTTCAAGGAAGCCATTTTCACGGCCATCTTTGGTTGGCCATCTTTGGTAGGGATGCCTTAAATATTTTTAAAGGATTTTTTAAAGGACGCTGTAAGAATAGTTGAAATCCGTGGATGGTGTACAGAAATATGTGAAGTGAAGTTCGTCCATCATATCAATTAAAGTGCATTAAATATAAGATCTAACCTTTCACGGGTGAATAATATGGATCTATGACAAAAGGTCGAAGGTCATAAGGTCGAAAGTTGAAAGTTCGAAAGGACAAAAGGTCGAAGGGTCAAATGGCCGAAGGGTCAAAGGTCGAAAGTTCGAAATGACAAGCGGTCAAAAGGTCGAAAGATCGAAATAACAAAAAAAAAAACTAGGACAAAAGGTCGAAAGGTCTAAGGGTCAAAAGGTCGAAAGGTCGAAAGGCCAAAAGGTCAAAATAAAAAAAAATAACAAGGCCAAATGTCGAGAGGAAGAAGGTTGGAAGGTCAAAGGCTCGAAGGCTGTAGTTAGTAATAAAACTGAAAGGCCAGGATTCGTTAGGTGCGAAAAGCGGATTTCAAATTTATTCAAGTACCTGCAGCGCGATGATTTACGCCATAAATATTTTTCTCATTGCGTCACTCATAATAAATATGAGTTTTTGGATGGAATAAAAAGAAATGGTCAAAACGAATAGAAAAATTAAGTATAAAGTATCAAAAATGCAATGTCCAATAAGTACATTGAACTAGAGGTTATCAAAAACATAAAACGTAATGTTGATCTTCACATCTTTTGATATTTAAGTAGATCTTTGTAGGAGATCTCTTTGGACATATTTTAATTCGAATTTAAAATAATCGCTGTGGTAGCATAACTAGAAAGAACGAACTATTTAAAAAAAAAGAAAATTTATATTAAAAAAATTATAGTAATAATGTCAACAACTGCCAAAAAGAATTACTAAAAAGAACAGCTTATCTTAAAAAAAAAGGCTAAATTCTATAAAAGAAATTAATAGTAGTAACGCCAATTATTGTTCAAATGAATCATGCATTCTACAACAAACTAGTACTAGGAAAACGCCAACTATTATAAAAATCCACTGTAATTTAAGGTTGGATTCCCGTTCTGGTCAGGAAATATTGTCGACTTCTTAGGAATAGTGTATGCTTGCCATATAATATAAAATTCTAACAATGACAGGCAAAGAAAGCCCTTCAATTAATAACTGCGAAAGTGCTAAAACAACACTAAGTTGAAAAGGCCTAGCTGCAGTGATAATGTAAAGTAAGAAGAAAGAGGAAAGAAAAGAATTATGGTTATTTTGATCTTCTGTATCATCGTCATTGTTCCCCATCATCCATTTTTTAATTCGACCTTGTCCTAGTTTTTTTTTTCATTTTCGACCTTTCGACCTTTCGACCTTTTGTCCTTTTGACCTTTTGACCTTCGACCTTTTGTCCTACAACCGAATAATATTAATCTACCAACAACATTACGAATGATATGCAAAAGGTGGTAAAACGAAACACGGTTGAACGAAATGAACTTTCCCTTGGTAGCCGTGACAACCGTCCGTGTGGATTGACCATGTGCTGTAATGGTCCACTGCACGAATTTATTATGTAATCCCAAGAACTCTATAAAGAGTTTCTTATATATATCCACAAACGATTCCCACATGTTTTCTTCAGCATTTTTTCAGAGGAATAATATGGAGTTCCTTCAAGATTTTTTTAGAAACTTCTTCAAGGGTTCTTTTTGCACTGCCTAATACGATTTTTCTTGGAAGTCCTTTCAAGGATTTCTTAAGAATTTGTTCAAGCATTTCTTTAGTAATCATACCCGCAGGGATTTCCTCATAAATTCCTCTAATAATTTCTGTAGAAAATCATTCAAAGATTCCTTAGGCAATGTTTTTAAGTCCTTTTTCACAATTCGTTCAAGAATCTTTTAAGAAATTTCAGTAAAAATTTAATCTTTTCAACATTTTGATTTTGTTTTTCAAGTTACGTATAAATATTCGTTCATGGATTTCTCGAAGTTTTTCTTCAGATAACCCTATAAGAATGGACACATTCATCCCTAAAGAATTCCTGCACAAATTTCCTCAGGGGGTCTTACAGAAATTCACCCAAGGCCTCCTGCGGAAATTCTTTTACAGATTGTTTTTTTTATTTGCACCAAAGAATTTGGAATTCTTTGGGGTTTCCGTCATTGATTTCTTGAGAAATTATCTAGGCATTTCATAATTAGTTCTTCCAAAAACCCCTTTGCTTACAGCTTTTTTCAGGAATCCTTTGAATAATTACTCATAGTACTCCTAGTACTTGTAGTACTACTTCATAGTACTGTAGTAATCCTTCCAGAACATCATCAAATATACCTCCAAAATCAACCCAATGATTCTTTCCTAATACATCTTAGAATTCATCTAGGCGATTCTTAAAGTTTTTTTTTAGAAATTTCAACAAAAAATCCTACAGACATTTCTACAAGAGTTTCTTCGGGAATACATTCAAATTTCTTTGGAAAATCTCCCCAGGATCCATTCGGGTATGGCTTCAAAAATCTCAAAAAATCATCAAATATATTTTCCATTGAGGAACTACTGCAAGATTCCTTCTTGAAGAAATCTCTAAAATCATTCTTGGAGAAATTCCTTGAGGTCCATCTGAAGGATTTCTTGAAGAGTTTCATGATATAATCCTTGAATGGCTTTATGAACGGTTCCGAAATGGTATTTCTGAACGACTGCTTGAAGAAATTCTTACAAAAAAATCTCAAAGGAATTCCTGAAGGATTTCTTGATAATTGTTTGAAGAAATTCTTGAAGAAATGTCAGGAGGAGTTCCTGAAACAATCATTGTAAGTATTCGTAAACCAATGCTTAGAAAGTTTTCTTAAGCAATCCCTGAAAAAAGTTCTGAAGTAAATCATAGAGGATTTTTTGTAGAGGTCTTTGAAGTAACTGCCTGATAAGTCGAAAAATATATTCTTGCCCGAAGGAATTCCCGCAGAAACCCTTCAAGAACGTAACATGCGTTCAGTTCTTAATTTTGATAAATGGGGCCCCTGAATTTCAGCTGCTATCTTATGCTAAATCAAAACCAATGTTTGGTTCTGTGGTTAGGATATCAGGGACATTTTCATAATTCTCATGAATTATACTTCCATATCGGTACTGAATATCGTAAAATTCTATTTTAATTTCGAACACATTTTTTATTGTATTTTAGGGCTCCTGTAGGTGCAAAGAGTAGTCATCAAATTAATATAAACAAAACTAACGAAACTACATGAATAAAGTGTGTACATTTATAATTGTTAATAATAGAACATCAAAATATCCATCTGTGTTCCCCATTCCAAAATCTCTTGATAATCACGAAGAGGCCCCTACATACCTATCAGCAGATCGGCAAGTATTTAACTTATACTTATATGTAGGAATCTTTCGCTAATCACAGAACTTTATTCAAACTGGAGCGGTGTCGGCACCGCTCAAACGTCAAATTTCGCGTGAGAGTAAGCAGGCCAGCATACATTCGTGCAGTGGACCATGTTAATCAGACGAAGAATCAGTGGCGTAGCAAGGGGGGGGGGGCGGAGGGTGCGGTCCGCACCGGGCCCCCGAATCTAGGGGGCCTCCAAATCAGGGCAGGTCTAGTGTTATAAACCTTCCCTGATTTGGAGGCCCCCTGAATTTGGGGGCCCAGTTTGAATAAAGTTCTGTGATTAGCGAAAGATTCCTACATATAAGTATATGTTAAATACTTGCCGATCTGCTGATAGGTATGTAGGGGCCTCTTCGTGATTATCAAGAGATTTTGGAATGGGGAACACAGATGGATATTTTGATGTTCTATTATTAACAATTATAAATGTACACACTTTATTCATGTAGTTTCGTTAGTTTTGTTTATATTAATTTGATGACTACTCTTTGCACCTACAGGAGCCCTAAAATACAATAAAAAATGTGTTAGAAATTAAAATAGAATTTTACGATATTCAGTACCGATATGGAAGTATAATTCATGAGAATTATGAAAATGTCCCTGATATCCTAACCACAGAACCAAACATTGGTTTTGATTTAGCATAAGATAGCAGCTGAAATTCAGGGGCCCCATTTATCAAAATTAAGAACTGAACGCATGTTACGTTCTTGAAGGGTTTCTGCGGGAATTCCTTCGGGCAAGAATATATTTTTCGACTTATCAGGCAGTTACTTCAAAGACCTCTACAAAAAATCCTCTATGATTTACTTCAGAACTTTTTTCAGGGATTGCTTAAGAAAACTTTCTAAGCATTGGTTTACGAATACTTACAATGATTGTTTCAGGAACTCCTCCTGACATTTCTTCAAGAATTTCTTCAAACAATTATCAAGAAATCCTTCAGGAATTCCTTTGAGATTTTTTTGTAAGAATTTCTTCAAGCAGTCGTTCAGAAATACCATTTCGGAACCGTTCATAAAGCCATTCAAGGATTATATCATGAAACTCTTCAAGAAATCCTTCAGATGGACCTCAAGGAATTTCTCCAAGAATGATTTTAGAGATTTCTTCAAGAAGGAATCTTGCAGTAGTTCCTCAATGGAAAATATATTTGATGATTTTTTGAGATTTTTGAAGCCATACCCGAATGGATCCTGGGGAGATTTTCCAAAGAAATTTGAATGTATTCCCGAAGAAACTCTTGTAGAAATGTCTGTAGGATTTTTTGTTGAAATTTCTAAAAAAAAACTTTAAGAATCGCCTAGATGAATTCTAAGATGTATTAGAAAAGAATCATTGGGTTGATTTTGGAGGTATATTTGATGATGTTCTGGAAGGATTACTACAGTACTATGAAGTAGTACTACAAGTACTAGGAGTACTATGAGTAATTATTCAAAGGATTCCTGAAAAAAGCTGTAAGCAAAGGGGTTTTTGGAAGAACTAATTATGAAATGCCTAGATAATTTCTCAAGAAATCAATGACGGAAACCCCAAAGAATTCCAAATTCTTTGGTGCAAATAAAAAAAACAATCTGTAAAAGAATTTCCGCAGGAGGCCTTGGGTGAATTTCTGTAAGACCCCCTGAGGAAATTTGTGCAGGAATTCTTTAGGGATGAATGTGTCCATTCTTATAGGGTTATCTGAAGAAAAACTTCGAGAAATCCATGAACGAATATTTATACGTAACTTGAAAAACAAAATCAAAATGTTGAAAAGATTAAATTTTTACTGAAATTTCTTAAAAGATTCTTGAACGAATTGTGAAAAAGGACTTAAAAACATTGCCTAAGGAATCTTTGAATGATTTTCTACAGAAATTATTAGAGGAATTTATGAGGAAATCCCTGCGGGTATGATTACTAAAGAAATGCTTGAACAAATTCTTAAGAAATCCTTGAAAGGACTTCCAAGAAAAATCGTATTAGGCAGTGCAAAAAGAACCCTTGAAGAAGTTTCTAAAAAAATCTTGAAGGAACTCCATATTATTCCTCTGAAAAAATGCTGAAGAAAACATGTGGGAATCGTTTGTGGATATATATAAGAAACTCTTTATAGAGTTCTTGGGATTACATAATACTGAAGAAAATCCTTCAAGAAATTGAAGAAGAAGTTTCCTAAGGAATCGCTGTTGCAACTTCCGCAGAAAATCTTCGAGGAATTTGTAAAGAATTCCTTTAAGTATTTCCCAGATGAATCGTAAAAGATATCCAAGAAAGAGTTCTTGGAGCTCCGCACTTGAGTAAAAAAATATTGATGAAATCGTTAGAAACATTTCGTTAGAAGTTTCGTGAAAGAAATCCGGACAAAACTGGTGTAATCGCTAAAGAAACCGTTAAAGGTATCAATAGAAAAAAAGATGATAAAAACCTTGGAAGAATTCCTAACGGATTCATTGAGGAATTCCAGTAGAATCTCTTGGAGCAATTCCTGTGAGAATTTTTACGTCATTTTTTACAATTTTTGAAGTATTTCTTCGGATTTTTTCATCTTTTTCAGTAATTAATTCGAAAACCCGTGTACAGATTCGTTAAGGAATATCTTTAAACATTAATTTGAGAATCCATTCGGCTATTGCTCTGAAAATTTCCTTTGACGATATATTTGATTAATTGTTAGGCATTTCCTTCGGAAACTTCTTCAACTAATTCTCAGAAATGCTACAAAAATGGCTTCTGATTTTTATTTCTACGAACTTCTTTAGATTTCTATTTCTACGAAAATTTTGTTGGGAATTCCGTCTGCAACTTTTCACTGACTTTTTTTTGACAATCCGTCTGGTAATAACTCTCCTCTGGTAATAACTTTCGGAATAACTTTAACACTTTTTTGGAAACTTCTATACCAATCCCTACGGGAATTGATTGGGTAATTCATTTGGCATTTTTTTGGTAATTTATTCGGCGAGTTTTCTGTGAGTTACCTGAAAAAAACTTTCAAATATCTTTTGGCGGTTTTTTTTGGCAAATTCTTGGGAAATGCTTTGATTGGATTTGATTCGAAAGTTCCTATAAGAGTATTCTTGGAATTTTATCTGCAAATGTTTTTGAAAACTATTTCGGCATAACTCTTTTGGAATTTCTCGGCAATAATATTCAAAGTTGAATTAGGTTATTATTTTTGAAAATATCTTTGACAGAACTTTTTGAAATTCTTTGGGTTTGGAAATTTATTACGGGATTCAGCAATTTCTCTAAAAGTTCTACCAGCAGTCCCTTTGCTCATATACCTGACAATTACTATTGTTATTTCTTTCAATAGCACAGCAACAAAAAATAACTTTTGGTCTATCTCAAGAGCAAACTAATGTGTCTCTGACAGATTTTGGGCCACGGTTATGTTAGGTACGATACAAACCACCCTAAAAAAATTGCAAGCAAGTTTACATATTATCTTTCAAATTTGATTTAATAAAACGAAATATTTTGCGTGAGTCGTAAATTTAGATGTCAATTGACCATTTCACCTTTTAATTGCTTAAAAAAATATTTCCATGCTTTAACGGCTTGCAGTCAAAAAACCCAAAATCACATATTTTGCCCTATAAATTGAGGTATAGCTCAAAATTGTGGCGTCCTGAAACAAATCTGAGCCCGGGTTCGGATTCAGCGGCCCAAAACCTGTCAGAGACACATACAGGTTCTTTGAAAATTAATTAGTCGACTTGTTTGTAAATTTAAGTGGCAACTTTTAAAAGCTTCTTTGGTAATTCCTCTGTAAATTTCTTCTGATAATTCTTTATTAAATTCCGTCTGTTATTACTTTTGATGTTCTATGAGATACGTCTTTGCAAATTGAAAATAAATCCACGAATTTACAACGGAACGACCGAGAAAAATCAAGAGAATTACCAAAAGAATTTCCAAAAAATTAAGATGATTACCAGAAGAGATCACAAACAATTTCCTAAAAATGTATGAAGAAATTTCTATAGAATTTCTAGGAGGAATTTCTGTGAGAATTAAAAGAATTCTTTTTTTTTTGAGTTTTTAAAATATTCATTGGAGGAATTTATGAATCCTTGAATAAGCTTATTAGAGGAATTTCTAAAAAAAAATCTAGCAAAACACTCAATGCACTCCTGGAGGAATTCCTATGGAATTTCTTGGAGGAAGTTGTGTAAGAATCTCCGGAAAACCCTTGCAGTATTAATTAAATAAATACATGAAGAAATCCTTGCATAAAAAGACCCCAAAAGATTTCTTGTACAAAATTATTTGTAAAATACCTGGAAAAATCAGTTTAGGAATGAATGAATGAAATCAATTGAAGAAACTCTAAGAGAATACTTGAATAAAATCTGAACGAATCTTCGGGCAAATCGCAAGAGAATTACTAAAGAAATCTCTGGAAAAAATCCTGAAGGAATTTTGGGAGCAATTTCTAAAGGCTGCCTTAAAGGAAATCCTTTAGAATTTTGAATAACTTTGGAACATTTCCGAAATCCTTGGAGAGACTTCTGGAGAAGTTATTTGTTTTGATAAGATAGAATATCTGTTTCTTTACTATTCAGCCATTTACGCTGCCATTTTTATCCCACTCAAAACAATGGAATGAAGCGTTTTTGTTCTGTTTCTTATTTTTGTATATTTGTTAGAAGTGAGCACGGATTATATAAAAAATAACGTAATAGTTCTGGAGGAATAGATTTTTTTTTTTGAAAAGTGCCCAGAAGAATACTACCAACAATTCCTGGAGGAACTCTTGAGAAAACTCCTAGAGTTGATGGATATTGAAAAATTCGTTAGAAGAAGTGCAGAAGGATTTTTCAAAAGAATTTCTATAGAACTCCTACAGAAGTCCATCTGAAAATTTAATTTAATTAATTCAATTTCTTCAGTAGGAATCCTTGGAGATTTTGTTTAATTAATGGAGAAATCCTATGATGAATCTCTTAGTAAAACCTTAGAGAAACTTCTTGAAGAATCCTTGAAGATTTTTTTTTTGGAAAAGGGAATTTTTGGTGGGATTTCTGAAGTAATCTTAGGAAGTAATTCTTAAGAAATCTTTAAAAGGACACTAAGATAAGTGAGGAACGCTTGAGGAAATTCCAAGTTTAATTATTGGCGATATATCTAAAAGAGTTATTGGAGGGAAGAATTTATTTATTTATTTATTTATTTATTTATTTAATTCATCTGACTTAAGTCTACATGAATATTTAAACTAAAAACTATAGCAAACTGGAATTTGACACTTTTCTGAGAAATACTTGAAGAATCTATGGAAAATCACCAAAGGAATATTAAGAGGATTCTCTGAAAGAAACGGAAGAATGTTTAAAGAAACTCTAGAAGGGCTTCTCTTCCTCTGAGGGAATCCCGATGTAATTTCTTGGAAGAACATCTGGTTCTAAATGAATTATTGATGATTTTTTGTAGTATTTTTTCTGGAACTTCGAAAGAATTCTTTAGATGATCTTCTAGATGAATCCTCAGAATATAATTGATAGATTCTTGAACTAATATTTCGAGAAATACTCGATGAAGCCTTTGCAAGAATCTTTTGAATTACTCTGTAGTATTTTGAAAACATTCCTGCATGTCTGAGGTGAACCAGCCAAGGGACTGAAAGCCTCATTAATAAGGCTAATTTTAATAATATCATTCCTGAAGGAGTGCTTTTAGAGGAATACTGAATGATATCCTTGCATTTACAACTTAAAAGTTTCTTGAAAGAAAAATTTCTTGAATACAAATTATTCTCAAGAAAAAAGTAAAGCAATCTTTGAAAACGTTTAAAAATGATTATTTGGTGCAATTTCTAAATAAATTGTTAAAACATTTTCAGCATAATTCTTATAAAAAAAATCTCGCGCTCCCGAAAAAAATCATAAAGGAAAACAGAAAATACATAAGATAAGATAGATAATTTTTAACCTTCCGTTGGCCATCACTGCCAGAATCACTAGAATACTGAGTACGAAAAGCGAGATTTTTTCAAAGTTTTGTACAAAATATAACAGTGAGATTATTCGACAGTTAAATGTATAGATTTATCATTGTAAAATATGTACATATTATGTAATTTTCATGGGGGCCTACCAATTTGCTTCCGCACCGGGCCCCCTAATTCCTAGCTACGCCACTGCGAAGAATTGTCAAAGAGTAGTGCGCGTGCGGCTTGCAGTTGGTTTGAATTAGAATCGTTTGCCAGTCCTTTCGAGTGCATTGCCGGTAAAAATCGGAAGTGATTGCTGCTCTGGTGGAGGCAGCGCAGGAAATAAGACTTTCGACCGTTCCATCTCCGAAGGAACACCAGCTGCTGGAAGCCATAGTCGAATCGCTGCTCGAGTGGAAACGGCGTATCCAAAACACATTCCAAACGGGTGAAGCGATCAAGCTGGTTCAGCAGGGAATGCATATTTGTCTTATGAAACTACGCATAATTCACGAGTTACTGTCGCTGGAGTCAGCTTGTGTCCAGCAGAAAGAATCACCCAAGCGTCAACGGTTCAGCAGCAAAAGAAAGAGAGCCACCCAGGTGTTTGTTTTGCCCCGGAAAACACCCTGCTGAACTACATTCCGCGTCAGTTGAAGACTATTCATCTGAAACATGTTTCCGAAACTTTATTATTCGCAATGAAGAGTCATTACCGTTTGTTATTACTGAACAGAATTCGCAATAAACATTAAATTTGACTTTGAATTACCTATCCTGTTTAATGCAAATGAACTGTGAACTGTGATTAACGATAGCAATGTGGATCCGTGCCGTTGTCTTCCCTGACTTATTTTTGAGAATTTGAGGTTCCAGCATAATTGTGCTGTCTTGTACTCCCGGAGCAACCGCAACACGGTTAAGTATTACAATTCCAATTCCCACACCGTAACATTGCAGTTACATACATTATAGTTACATCACAGACACAGACACATCACAGACACAGTCTGTGGTTACATATAAGCAAAACATGTAGAAACAGTTTTTAAATTAGCAATATTATTTCTATCAGAAATTCCTCAAGCATCTTTTGCTGGAGTTTCTTCAGAAATCCCTTTTAAGATTTCTTCAGAAATACTTCCATGGATTTCTACAGTGGGTTCTCACATTGGCAGGCATGCCAAACATACAGATACATCTGTATGATACCGTTAAACCCCGCTAATTTGACAGCGATTGTTGACGAATTACCGGAGAAAACTTTGAATTCGATAAACTGGTCACCCTACACCACCTTGTTTACAGAAATTTGACAACTCTATTTTTGTTTTTGCTTTTATTTTCAGATTTGTTATTGAACACTAATCTAACAAATATTGTGGTCCAGTCAATTTTCGTTCATTGCACTAAACTCTTAGCCCAGTTAGTGAAAGACTTTCTCTAGGTGGACTGAGATTCAGGGCTACCAACATTAACAAATCGTGCTTCACATCGAAAATTGACGTTTGACTTCGTTTAAACTGGGCTGTAGCTTACCTAACGGGTGATCAGATAAAACGAAGCCCATCTAAACGTAGTCCAACGAACAAAGGTCGGCTGTATAAAAAAGGAATGAAAAGCTTGTTTTTTCTACGATTGTTAGATTCCGGAGTTCATCCTGGTTAATCTCCAGGCGATTCGGGTGGTGAATAGTACCAACACCAACTTCCCATAACAGCGGCTACAAGATAGGCTGCTGTGGGCGCGTCTATAAGCACATTATCGGATGGTTTTGAGTTAACTAATGTACATTTTACTGTGACATTTGATCACCTTTTAATTCGACAAATGTCGAATAAGCTAGGTACGAATTGAAGGGGTCGTATTAAATACGATGTGTCAGGCAGACTATTTATTGCACCCATAAGCAACTAGAAACGTTCCATAGAAAATCTAAATGCGCTCCATATAGAATGAACCTATGTTCCATGAAAATGTGCAATGTTACCCATAAATAATTAAAAACGTTCCCTACTTTATAAAAAATGTACCGGTAAAACACAAAATTTTCTCATTAAAAGTGAAATTTTGCACCTATAAATAATACTGAAATGCTCCATAATAAAATACAAATGCTCCATAGAAAAAGGGAAATGCTCCAACAATAATTAAAATTGTACCCATAGAAAATTGAATATTGCTCCATAGAAAATAAAATTGCACCATAGAAAATAGATGAGTTCTCCATAAGTATTATCAAACTGCCCCATAGAAAACATGAATTGCTCCACGAAAAATTGAAAATCTTCCATAGATACCATATTCTCATAATTTGATTCGACGGGTCTGAATTGCTTTACATTGCACTGCTCAAGTGGTGCATATGTTTAAAGTTATGGAGAATTTTAATTTTTTTATGCGCCAAAAATTTTATGTTTTACCGATACATTTTTTATAAAGTATGGAACGTTTTCAATTATTTATGGGTAGCATTGCACATTTTCATGGAACATATGTTTATTCTTTATGGAGCGCTTTTTGATTTTCTATGGAGCATTTGCAATTTGTTATTGCAACCATACCTTTTGCTTATTTTAACTAAGAGCTAATTCTATACTTGAGTCCATAGAAAATAGATAAATGTGTCACAAGAATGATCAAACTTCACCATATAAAACATGAATTGTTACACGAAAAATTGAAAATTCCCCGTAAATAGCATATTGTCATAATGTAAATTCAGCAGTGCAGAATTTCTTTACATTACACTACTTGAGTGAGGCAGATGTTTAAAGTTATGGTGAATTTTTATTTTTTATGGAGCAAAGCATGTTTTATATGGTGCAGTCTGATAATACTTATGACACATTTGTCTATTTTCTATGGTGCAATTTAACTTTGCTATGGAGCAATTTAATTTTTCTGTGGAACAATATTCAATTTACTACGGGTACAATATCAATTTTATATGGAACATTTGCCTTTTATTATGGAGCATTTTCGTATAAGTTATTGGTACAAAAATGCACTTTTGATGAGAAAATTTTATGTCTTACCGGTACATTTTCTATAAAGTAAGGGAACGTTTTAAATTATTTATGGGTAACATTGCACATGTTCATGGAACATGTGTTCATTCTTTATGGAGCGCTTTTTGATTTTCTATGGAGCATTTGCAACTTGTTGTGATCACAACCCAACAATTATTATTGCTGTACAATGGCTGAATAAACTGCTCTTAAGCTTTATTTAAATAATTTTGGCTGAATAAGCTATTATTCAGCTTTCATAACCTTTTGCCGAAGTGTCATAGACTCTTAGGTGATGTTTACGGGGCTTCAGAGGAAGCTTCAGATTCATTTCAAGACGTTTCAAGGTGTTTCAAGCACGTAGGTGAATGAGGCTGTGCAAGCATGAATTTCATTCAAATGTATGCAAGTTATGCCCGCAGATCTGATGACTTTGCTTAAGAAAGTTAGCTTGGGGTTTTATAAGTGGTTCCAATAGAGCCCATATAGCCACAGACTGTAAAAGCGTGGGTAATGCACCATGACTGAACACGCTGGGGCTGACGGGTTCTCTTCCCGGTCTGTACAGGAACACGCCGTAAAGGACATTTCCTTAATTTCCTTGGACATAGAGTATCTTCGTGACTGACGTACGATCTATGCACGCAAATGGTTATTGGCAGAGGAAGCTCTCAGTTCAAAACTGTGAAAGTCCTCATAGAACTGAGAAAGCTGAGATGCCGGCTTGGTTTAGAGGAAACGTTACGCCTAAAAGAAGAAGGAATTATAATGCCATAAACTTTCCGTGCATACAACAAAATATCTAAAAAAAACAAGCAAACATCCATAAGTGTTTGAAAAGTTTATTGACGCTTTACAAAAGGCAAATCGTTATTGCAACCATAACAAATTGCAAATGCTCCATAGAAAATCAAAAAGCGCTCCATAAAGAAAGAACAAATGTTCCATGAAAATGTGCAATGTTACCCATAAATAATTGAAAACGTTCCCTACCTTATAAAAAATGTACCGGTAAAACATAAAATTTTCTCATTAAAAGTGAAATTTTGCTCCAATAAATAATACTGAAATGCTCCACAATAAAATACAAATGCTCCATAGAAAAATGCAAATGCTCCATAAAAAATTAAAAATGTACCCATAGAAAACTGAATATTGCTCCATAGAAAAGTTAAATTTCACCTTAAAAAATTGAAATTGCACCATAGGAAATAGACAAATGCTCCATAAGTATTATCAAACTGCACCACATAAAAAACAATTTGCTCCATAAAAAAAATGAAAATTATCCATAACATTAAACATTTGCACCACTAAAGTAATGCAATGTAAAGCAATTCAGAATTAAATTATGAGAATATGCTATTTATGGAGGATTTTCAATTTTTCATGGAGCAATTCATATTTTCTCTGGTGCTGTTTGATAATACTTATGGCGAATTAATCTATTTTTTATGGTGCAATTTAGTTTTTCTATGGAGCAATATTCAATTTTCTATGGGTACAATTTTATTTTTTTAAGGAGCATTTGCATTTTTCTATGGCGCATTTGCATTTTATTATGGAGCATTTCAGTATTATTTATTGGTGCAAAATTTCACTTTTGATGAGAAAATTTTATGTTTTACCGGTACATTTTTTATAAAGTATGGAACGTTTTCAATTATTTATGGGTAACATTGCACATTTTCATGGAACATTTCAGGCCAAACACTTCAATAGGTCCTATCTGCATTTGAGAGGCTCTCTTTGTTCACTTTCTCTTTCAATAATTGCAATGTAATGGTACACTTTTCAATTATTTTTGCAGTACAAATCAAAAGACGATTGTTATGACTATCGTTCAATGCAAGGAGACAATCATAATACAAATAAACAGCTGAGATATTAACGAAAGGGAGGGAAACCAAAGAGAGCCTCTCTTCTGCAGATGCCTTTAGACATGTTCGGCCTGATTTGTTCTTTCTTTATGGAGCGCTTTTTGATTTTCTATGGAGCGTTTCTATTAGTTTATGGGTGCAATAAATAGGCTGCCCTTTACAAGCTAAGGTCAAAGTTTAGTATACTTTTCATTATCATTACTTTCCATTTCACTCATTTTCATGATAATTCTTTTAACATCTTTATGCCCAATTTGCTCGGTAGTCATTGAAACAATCCCATAATCAAAACATTGTTTTCATCCTCGAAAATCCAATTTTCACGCCGGCATAGCGATGTTCAACAATTCCCCTCGATATTCATCTCCGAATAACTGCTGCCATCCAACAGTCAATGTAGGTACACTAGCTAGTCAGCAATTTTGCAAATCATCAAAACGTGACGCCACCACCGACCGTGCCCGTTACCGACCCCATCATCGGTAAGGTGTGTCTCACCTGAACAAATTGGTGGAAATTCCCCCACATTTTTTTATCTTCTTCTGCGAAACAAGCAGATATCACCATGGGGGCCTTGTGTCCGGAGGGTGGAGGTCTCGACTCGACCATGAGCTCCCCAGTCAGTCAGTGAGTCGTCGGCGAGCTGAGCAAACGGAATCCTTGTCGCGCGCGCTTGAGACGGTGACTAGGACCAGCAAGCACATCATCGACGACATCGTTCGCTCGCTCCTGGCTTGGCTTGATCCGGCTGACGATAGGTACCTACGCGTGGGTCGAGTTTCTATAGAGAGGAGCTGTCATGTTGTCGTCGTTGGTTGGTCGTTGAGTTCGAGTTCGAGTTCGAGTCTACTATACAACTCCCCAGGCGCGCAAAGAGGTTCGGCAGCTTTCTGCGGGTGTCATAATCGGATTAAAAATATTATTATCGCTATTATTGTGTGTTTGATTGTGGTTTTATTTCGTCGTCGCACGGGTGACGGCGCGGCGGTGGCAGAGTGGTCATGGCGATCACCGCGGGCGTGAAGACAGACGACAAAAGGGGCCAAGCTGGTTCATCATGTTTCTCGGTTAGGAGAATGGAGAGGGGGAGCAGGCTTTTCTTGTTTTATTGCTGACCGATAAGGCACGAAATAGGATATGAGTGACTGGCGAAATGCTGCCACGTTATTGGAGTGACAGCATGGGGTTTTCCCTCCTGTATGGGAATGCTCCGTTTCAGTCCCCTTTTGGGAATAATGTTTTTCCTCATTGAGAGAGTGATAACAGCAGTTTCGTACATTAGGGCCCAACAGTTATTGCTGCTTGGGCAGCTGTCAACGTTGGTTAGTGGGAATTCCCATTACAACAGTTGCTAATGCTTAGACAAGATTTTCTTGGGGAAATAGCTGTTAGGTGGCTGTCTTAACTGAGTCACATTGTGTATTTGCAACTCGTTATTAGTCCAAGAGGCTGCTAAATGGCAAGTCGACGATCTCAAAGAAGTGTCCTCTGGTCCTCACAATTTCCATACGTCTCATGCTTCACCGCATCAATCGATGAAATAGACCGCCAGTTGAGTGCTGCGAGTTTATCTGTAAGTACATCTAAGGCACTGTTGTCCTTTTGATTTTGTTGATTTTAGCTTGAGGTTGATCGAGCGTCTATCAACCATAGCGGTGCGGCTCAAACAGCGTCTGTCCTGGCAGCACGATATCACGAGATAATGTAAGACCCGATCCCGGTATTTCTTTTCTTAAGTGTTACGAATTAGCAAAAGTAAAGCAACCAGATTCAATTAACGGCAACATACCGGGCAATCTGCATCCTCGTCTTCTGGATTCTGTTCTTCTGGATTGCCTTCAGGATCTCTTATTGGGAGTTCCATCTGGGATCTTACTGGGATTCCTCGAGGACTTCCTTCTGGGATTTCTCCTTCTGATATTCTGCAAAAGCTCCTTCTTGCTTAATTTCTGGGATACATGCAGGAGCATTTCTAAAGTTTCCCCCAAGAACTTATTCCGGGATTTCTCAAGGAACCCCCTCTGAGGCTCCCCCAGGATTTCGCTACATGATTCCTTCAGGTATTCCTCTATGAGTTCCTTCTGAGGATTCTCGAGGAATTCCTACTTGGATACCTCCATGCATTCTTTCTGGAATTTCTGCATGAGGTCCTTCAGGAAATGCTTCTCTTCGAAGACACTATCAGTAGTTTCATCCGGAATTCTTCCAGGAGTTCTTTCTGGCAACTCTTCTTAGGGATTTCCTGGAATGTCAACAGTTGTTATTTCTAAGATTTCTAAAAAACAAGTCTGAAAATTCCACCAGGAGCTTCTTTTAGAATTTCTCAAAAAAAAATCTCTAGAAATTATTCTTGGGATTCTTCCTGTGATTCCTTTAAGAAATACTCTACTGATTCTTCTCAGCATTCCTCCAGGAACTCAACCTGCAATTTCCCAGGAATTCTTAAAAGAATTTCTAGTGGATGCCTGCTGCAATATCTGGAGAAGTTGCTGGCTGGTCACCATAAAGAATTAACCTTTAACAAAAACTTGTTTTAACGCGACTGCTAGGAGTGGTTCTGACGACTTCCCAAACAAATTATCCACCAAATTTCTAAAATTAATATGGAAATTCTAATGGATAATGCTGAAGAAGTTTTAGAGGGAATCCGTGATGAGTTCCTGATAGAATGTATGACTTAATTTCCAATAAAATTTCATATTATTTTTTTTGAAAATCTTTAGCGGAAATCCCGGACAAATTTTCAGCCAATTTCTCCACAAATTTCTTCTGAAATTTTCTCAAGGAATTTTTGGATTTTATCAGGAGTTTGCCATATTCTATGTTATTCCTAGTTGGGTTTATAGATCTATTGTGACAATAGTTTTGCCATGGATGCATCCTTATTCCAGTAAACAAATCTCTCAACTCAAAAAAAATCGGACTGAAACTCTTCAAAACAACCAGAATCTGATACTTTGTGGCTCTGCAATTTATAGAGTTTTGGAGATCCTATAAAATTCAGTCGTAGATTTTTTTGAGGATTTCCGTATTTAAAAAAATTGATATATGTTTTGGAGGCAAAATTTAAAATTTCATAAATAGCTGAACATATAGTCACAGACATGTACAGTCTTTCTCTTTTGAGAATTGCGATCACAACATCTCATACATCTTGCAAGTAGACAGACAAATATTTGAAGCTCTTATGACAAAATAAATTCTAGACAAAAGTCCTTGTACTACTTTTTTACTTTCTTCAATTTTTTTTCGTTAAGTGAAATTTTATGGGGGCCCCTGAAATGTGGGGGCTCGGAGACCTGCCCCCCCCCCACCTAAATATGGCACTGTTCCTTCGTGAATTTATCCCAGGATTCATCCAGGAATTACTTTTGTGATTCCTCCAGGATTTCTACCCGGGATTCCTTCTGGTATTCCTACCGCTATTACTCCAAGAATCCCTCTCGAGATTACTCCGGAAATTCCTCCAAGGATTTCTCCAGTAATTTCATCCGGGATTTCTTCAGGAGTTCACCCCGGGATGGCTCCTGAAGTTCATTCTACGATTTCTTCAAGAGTTCCTTCCGAAATACTTCCAGGAGTTCCATTCGGGATTCTTGTTGGAGTACCTTCCATAATTCCTCCACGAGTTCCTTCCGGATTTCTACCAGGAGTTTTCTACGAGATCCCTCCAGGAGATCTTTCCGGAATTCCTCTAGGAGCGCCTTCAAAGATTTCCCTTAAAATACCTTACGGAACTCCTATCGTAGTTCTTTACGGTATTTCACAAGAAGAATCTTACCAGATTCTTCCAGGATCAGGAGCACCTTCTTAAGTGCATAAACATTTCGTGCTTTGGTTCCTTCAGGAGTTTACCCGAAAAGTTTTGCTGATGTTCCTTTAGATATTTCTTCAGGATTTGTTTCTGAGTGCTTATTTTATTCAAATAGTTATGCCGGACGACACTTCGGGGGCTTGGAGGAATCCCGAATGAAACATATTAACGATTTCCGTTTGCAATTCTCGAGAAAATCCTGCAAGAAATTTCAGGAGTAACAAATCCAGGAACCGAATGTAATTCCGATGTGTTTTTGAAAAAAAAATCTCGTTAGGAATCCCTGAAGGAATCCTTAAGAAATAAACTGTAGAAATCCAAAAAAGAACTCCTGGAAGGAATACTAGAAAGAATCGATGAAATCATAAAAGAAGCGTCTCCTGAAAAAGTCCCGACAGAAACTCTTGGAAGAATCCTGGAATTAGAACTCGGTAGAAATTTTTGAACAAATACCGAAAGAAATTCCTGAAAAAAAATCCTGTTTCGAGATAATGGATGCATCCTGGAAGGAATTCCTTAAGGACTATGAGAAGGATTATTTGGAGGAATAAAGAAAGGAATTCCTATACTGAAGCCAAATGGAACTTCTGAATTACTGAAGCAATAACGAGAAATTTTTCGAGGAATCCAAAAAAGTCCAGGATAAATTTCAGAATAAACATCTGGAGGAGTTTCGGAAAGTATACCTGTTGGAATCCCGGAAGGAGTTCCAAAGAGGATCCCGGGATGAATTCCTGGAGGAATACCAGAAAGAATTCCTGGAGGGATCCTTGAAGGAACTCCTGCAAGAATCTCGGCAGAAATTTCTGGAGAAATCCCGGGAATAATTTCTGGAGGAGTTCCGGGAGGCATTCTTGGAGGAATGTAGGGTGTAATTTTTGGAAAAATCCAGGAGGCCTTCTTGGAAGAATTTCTGGCAGAATCATAGGAAATTATCTGGAAGGAACCTCAGGAGGAATCCTGGAAAGAATTCCTTGAGGAATCCCAGAAGGATCTCCTGGAAGGATTCTAGCAAGAAATGTTTAAGCACCTCGAAAAGAACTCATAGAAGAATCTTTGATGAACCCATTGAATAATTTTGGAGGAAATTTCTGGTGGAATGCCGGAAGACACTCATGAACAATTCTCTGAAGGAATTTTTGGAAGAATCTTGGAAGAAACTTCTTAAAGAAAAAGACGAACCAGCCAAGGGCTGAAAGTCTCTTGCTGTCACCAGTGCACCCAATCCCAAGCAGAAAAGAATATCAACTGAATAACATATCGAGGTATTAATCCTAAATAACATTATACCTCGATATGCCCTTCATTAGGTGGACATAAGAGGCAAAATAACAAAAATGAATACCATAATTTTGTATAAATAACACCTGAAAAACAACAACTCTTGTTATTTCAATAATGAATGCATACCCAAATTTCAAGTGCTCTATTTGTTATCGAGAAGGTATGAAATAATAAAATGATAACATTTCTTGATATTAAATTGAACATTATTCGATAGTTCCATAATGCAATAACAAATTTTGTTCTTCCGTTATTTTCCCAGCTTGATCAACAATACCTCATCAATACCTTACTTTGCTCAAATACCTCCAATTGATATTGTGGTGTTCTCATAACATTACGTAGAATAATATAGCAATACAAATTGAGGTATTAGAGCACAGGTTGCTCTTTGCACGGTATTTGTAAGGTATGTCCTTCTGCTCAAGTAAAGACAAACCAATCAATCAATTATTAAAGAATCCAGGAAGATACTGCTAGAGGAAACCCGAAATGAACATGTGGAGGAATCACAGAATGAACTCCTGGAGGAATTCTGGATGGAACTCAAGCAGAAATCTCACCATAATTATCAGAAGCATCACTCTTCCTCTTTTTCTTTTTTATTTCTGGCCAGTCGACGTCGTCTGCAATCCAAAAGCTAAGAACCCAACACGTGGAACTTCTTTCAAACTTCTCACGCTCTGAAATCCGACTTCCCAATCATTGTCCTTAAAGTTGTTGAAGAATTTGTGTATCGTACAATACGTGAAGTAAAAATGCGGGTTTCAACAGGGTGGTGCGACTCGAAACTGTCGCACAAGCTGGTACTTGACAGCACAACCCACTCATAGCAAAATCATGGGTCACCCACAATTATGGATAGATTCCATTGAAATATCATGGTGATCTGACTGACTATAAATTGGGGCCGGATCACAACGTCCGAGGCCATACAGTCCCGGACATTAAGTCGCGTTTTTTTTTGCGAAATAGCGTCCAAAAGTTTGGATGCGTCATTATATCCTATGTGCCTTCTTTCCTTGGACTTCGTGGCGTATCTGCAAGTTCGGACGTTATGCCCCGAAAAAATGCGCCATAAAGTCCTGGGACTTTATGGCTTCGGACGTTATGATACTGCGCCCTATAAATTAACCTTCCTAATGTATCATGCTGGAAACAGCTTGCTGACGTAGCGTACGACTTGGATTAAAAATGACCCTAATGCTAGGAGGGTTAAGGTAACGAGATGCAAAGGGATGTACTGTGTATCAAACAATTGTCCGTTCAGCAATTTTTTGGTCAAACTAATTTTTCATTAAAATGTTTAAAACTTTTTTATACGTCAATCAAAAACGCTGAAATTTGGACCAGGTATAACCCATATATTAAAGCTCTATTGTCAAAATTTTGAGTGAGGTGGAATAAGTTTTCTGAAACTTATAGAACTTTAAGTAAAACTTATAAGATTTTTGAACACATTTTTAAAACAATATATCTCAATATGTACTTGATGAAACTTTTTCACTTTTTTTTGTGTCACAGCTTATACCTAAGGCTTTCGTATGCAGCTTTGTTTAAGGTTTTATATTCACCACAAAACATATGAAAAATATGTATATGTTCAGAGTGTCATTTGGAAATTTATCATATTTTGATCAATAAAAGTGCCAAGTGTTTTCAACTTTTTTAAACTTTCTTAATGTAATATTTTTATACAGGATCTACCAAACTACATATGAAGAGTACAGGGGATAGACAAAATGATCGGGACAGGCAAAATCTTCTCTTTTCAAAAAATGTTCAACTAGCTGTAACTTTTCGAAACGTGCATCAAATATTTTCAAATTTTCACTGTAAGTTGATCAACTAGTTGTGTATCAGTGGTCAAAATTTGGAAAAGATCGGGCTATTCTCCACGAAGTTATAAAGATTCTTGGAAAAGGTAAAATTATCCGATAGCCAACTTTGAGCTGTTATATCTCCGGATTCAATAAACCGAATGCATTGAAATTTTGACCATTTATGACTTATATAATGAGCTATGAAAAACAATTGACTTAATTGAATATTCTTAACACGGAAGAGAATTATAACGATGAGATTATTTTTCTAATAAAACACCAAATTATCCAAAATATCAACATCGTTTCATAATTCAAGATGCAAATTATAGTTCATTTAATTTCCCTCTAATTGACTAATATATAAATGTGTTTTGAAGAAAAGGAACAACATAGCCACCAATAAATTTTAAAAGTAATAGAATGCATATTAAAAATAGACCAATTTACTAAAAAATCGTGAAAAAAATTGAAATCGCTATAAATTTATCTCTTGTTAAAAATTTCAAGTTAAGTCAAATGTTTTCCAGAGTTCATTATATAAGTCTTAATTTGTCAAAATTTCATTTCAATCGGTTCATGGAATCCGGAGATATAACAGCTCAAAGTTGGCTATCGGATAATTTTACCTTTTTCAAGAATCTTTATAACTTCGTGGAAAATGGCCCGATGTTTTCCAAATTTGAACCACTGATACACATCTAGTTGATGAACGTACAGTAAAAATTTGAGAATATTTGATGCACTTTTCGAAAAGTTACAGCTAGTTGAACATTTTTTGAAAAGAGAAAATTTTGCCTGTCCCGATCATTTTGTCTATCCCCTGTAGGTCCCATGGATTTTTCGTTCAGTTAATGCACTTTTATTGGTGGAAAACGTTTGGTAGATTATACACTTCCCGTCATAAGTACAGACTCACAAAAAGTATTGCAACAATATTGCATGACCCTGACTCACCTCGATATCTCTAAAACCAGAACACCTACAAAAATTCCGCCTTGAGAAAAGTTGTTGCTTTTGGTCTTCTGAATAACTTTCCTGAAGACAGCATCTTTGTAAGTCCTCAGGTTTTGGAGATATCGAGATGAGTCAGGATGATGCAATATTGTTGCAATACTTTTTGTGAGTCCGTACTTATGACGGGTAGTGTATGTGCAAAATATGCTAAGTTTTTAAACATCGTTAACTACATAAGCACATTTTTCATATTTTTTGTAGTGAATGTAAAACCCCAATCATAGCTGCATATGAAAGCCTTAGATATAAGATGTAACACATAAAAAATTGAAAAAAAAAATCATCAAGTGCAAATTGAAATATATTGTTTTAAAGATGTGTTCAAAATCTTATAAGTTTTACTAAAAGTTCTATAACTTCAGAAAACTTATTCGATCTCACTCAAAATTTTACCAATGGAGCTTTAATATATGATTCATGGTCAACATTTTTTTGGTCAAAATTTCAGCGTTTCTGATTGACACATAAAAAAGTTATTAACATTTGAATGAAAAATTATTTTGACAAAAAATTGCTGTACGGACAATTATTTGATACACTGTAAGTGAATATTTTGTCGATTTTGAGCTGAGCATATCTTAAAACTCTTTAGATTTGAAGCTTTTTGTAACTTTTTTGATTTTTTTTACAATTACCTATCAGAAAAATTATCATAAATCAAAGTAAGTTCAGTTGATTTTGAAACTGCATACATTTTGTATGGGATGAAAAGTTGTTGAAAAATTTTGAACCATTTACTCGAAAGTGGAAATTTGTCAAGTGTGAGTACACCGCTTTGCTTCTAACCCCCTCAATTTGACAGAGTGACTGTACAATTGTGCAATGACTGTACATGCAATCAGTTGTTCAGTCGTGATACCAGGTTTCATCGACTGTTTGAGTTATATGTATCCCAGATAACCAGGAGTCGCATAAGGAGGCACGCAGTACATCGTATAAAGTACTATTTTAAGTTACTATCGCATAAATGTACAGCGGAGGGACAATTTTCATCGCATATGATGTTATTGTTTGGACTTATTGCGATGTATCTGGAAAAGTCGCATAAGGATACAAATCAACTTTTATGTGGTGTGACTACATCGTTGTACACGATATTCTGATGTTTTATTGCGATGAACTTAGTTTATTCGCCAAAGGGTGCGAGCGAACTCGCAAAGTATCAAATGAATTCGCATAATTACGTACTGCGATGCTTATGCGACTTCTTTTGGTACTCTTCATATTATGTCAGTTTGGCTCACATTAGTGTATGAGTCAAATCGCATAAATGCAAAAATAAACTACACCTACTCACGATTTCGAGCGCACAAATTTCTTCGTAAACAAAACCAGCGCACCTGATCTTCTTATTTGAAGCTCATTACAAGTGAGCAAGAACAGAATAATAAAATGTACTGTCATTCATTCGAAGCTTGCTTCTTGAGATTTGGGCGTCTGAAGTTCTTGTGCACTGTTGAAGCGGGATATCAGATTAGTTTCAGCCAGAAATCCGAAATCGCCTTCGCTGATTATCCCTACTTTCAGTGGTGTTTCCGGAGGAACTCGGGCGGGTTTCAAGGGTTTTGAGGGGTTTTTTGGCCCATTTCAGGTCATTTAAGCGTTTCGAGAAAGTTCTAAGAAGTTTCAGTGTGTTTCAAAAGGTTTTAGTGACGTTTAAAGGAGTGTAAAGGGGTTCAGGAGTTTTCAGGCGTTTCCATGGAGATTTAAAAAAGATCCAGAGGCTTTCCGGGAGTAATATGACGTTTCAGAATTGGTTTAACAGGGTGTTTCAATAAGTTTCAGTAACGTTTTGGCTTGAATGCGTTATATTTAAACTCATATAGGGTATGAGTGCCATAAGTAATCTCACGCTCCCAAATTCATACTTTTCGAAAACAAGTAATTACGACACCGATTGGTTCCGTTGTTTTCATGAGTGCTCACTTCCAACTAAAATACAAAAATAAGAATCAAAGCAAACAGCGCTTCAATTACTTGTTTTTTTTCGTAGGATGAAAATGGGAGCCACAGCCACAACAAATGTGGTAGAATTGTAAAAAAAAAAACTATGTGATGTGCAAGTTATTCAGCAGTTATGTTTGTTTGATATACTTAAACATGGTCAACAAAGTTATTTGATTTGTCACTTACCGTTTTGTAGAACATACACGCCTGCCGGTCCTCGTCCTCGCCCTCCGGACAGTCGATGAACCCGTCGCAGAGCACGTGGTCGTCTATACACCGATACCGGCCTTGCCGGTCGGGCGTCGGACAGGCAAACCGCTCCATGCCGTCCATCGCGGGCGGACATTCTGCAATAGAGATAGAAAAAAAATCCTCATTAGTTTTGAATCGAATTTAAAAAACTCCCATGGGTGTGATTGTTATATAAAGCAGCTAGCAGCAATGCCAGGGAGATACCGGAGAGAGTCATCGACAATTTCGGACAAGACATTGTCGTCACCATCATAGCTTCATAGACCGTCAGTGAAGACGATGACAAGAGGCCGTTAAAGGTTTCCGGCCTTGATGGGAGGATTAAACTTTTTTTTGCCTCGCGTTTTCCGGTCGCCAAGTGGAGCAAAAAGCAACATTATTATAATAGAAATGGCGGAATGGAAGCATCGTTACGGTGGCGACGACAACCGAAATGACGAGGACGACGACGACGACGATGAAAACGATTGCCCGGCTGAAACAATAGAGAGCGAGCGACAACGATTTTCTCCGGATGTGGATATAATTTTATTCATAATTTCGTCCTCGGTGCTTTGGTGTTTTTTTTTTCTGGTTGCTGTCATTCCAGTGACATTGTCTTCTATGGACCCCATTCATTCGGTGCAAGTTAGGATGGGGGTGGAGAGGCCAAGGGGTTGTGGGAATTTGGCTTCCGGGCCAGATGAGCCATGACGCACATTGCTCGAAATTCTATTGGCGAGGGCAAACTCGCGGACGCGGATGCGGATAGGCACAGTGATGTGAATAAGTATGCATACAAAGTTGACTGTTGCAAAAAAGTGATTAAAGTAATCAACGTTAAGCCATACAAGAGCTACTCAGACTTATGTAAAATATGTTATGAAGACGTAAAAACTTTAAGCATTTGTAGGCTAAGTGTGCTTAATTGACGTAAACAGATACATTTGTGAAAAATTTCCACTTGTTTAGTTGAGATTCGAACTCACGACTCCGTATCGCTGGTCCGGCGCTTCAACCAACTAAGCCGCAGAACAAGTTACGATTCTGTGGAATAGAAAGTCAAACCGTATTGGAAGCGCACCACTAGCCGAGTCCGTCTTTCACAACTTTATCTCTCCTTCGCTCTTCGACGCGCTCTCGTCGTCTACGTATGTATACCACAGAGAACAGACATCCAGGCTAGAACAAATTTCATTCGGAAAGTTGTGTAAGGATTTGAATCTTTACTTGAGTAAGGTTGCAAACCAATACACGATGACAACACTAACGCCAAAAAACACCATATTGCCACAGTCAGTGGTGAATTGAAACATTTCAAGTGGTGAATTAAATTAGTATGGGAAATTAACCGATTGCAGCGCCACGCTATTGCCACTTGTGTTGCCGATTTCAAATGGCCGTTAAATTCCTTACACAGTTTCGGAACTGGACTTGGATGTCTGTTCTCTGTGTGTATACCCCTTAAGACGCAAGTAGACTGTAATTAAAGGGTATTGAAGGTAAGCTTTTTTCAAATCTCCATGTACAAAGCATTGACAGAGTCACTGTCGAAAAAAAAAAGTGCCACTCAGATATTCACGTCAAGTCAATGTCGTCGTTGCCGCTGCTGCTGCTGCTGCTGCTGGTCCTCTAGTCCTAGTCATGTTGATTGTTATGTAAATTGCTATCCGGCTGGGGTCGGTTGGTAAACGACTTTTTTACGCTACTTGGTGGCACGCATTAAGCAAAAAAAAATGGCAACATTTTTCCGCGATGCTGATCGAATCAATTCCGTGTGTGTATATGCCTGCCTACACTGGGATCCCAGACAAACAGACGAAAGATTATTTTTGAAAATCTGGCATGGATTGCTTCTGAAATTTCTCCATGAATTTGTTCAGATTTCCTTTGAAAAGCATCCATGGATATCCTCAGAAATGTCTCCATGAAAAAGTCCTTCAGGAAATCTTTCAGAGGATTTTTAGGAAATTCTGCCAGAAATTCAGAGATTTTTATGAGAATTCCTTCGGATGTTCATTCGGAGAATACTTTAGCAAATTCATGATTTTCTTTTGATTTTTTTTGCAAACTTTTCGAATTTGTCTCAGAATTAAATTAATGAACTCCTTTATAAAACCTTACTTGGATTCCTTCCAAAATGCGCTGTGGATTTTGTGTAGAAAATCCTCTAAAATTTCCAGGAAGCTTTCCGAAAATTCCTTTCGAATGTTCTTATAAAACATCTTGATTTGTTCAGAAACTCCTCTAAAATAGGCTTTCAAAAAGAAAAATCGATGTTCGAAAGGTCAAGATACTCAACCCTTAAATGAAAAATGAAAAATAGCCTAGAGGTCCATGAAAATACAAAAATACAGAAACAAGTTTTGAAGCGCAAAAATATATTTTTTTTTTAGAATTCTCATTAAAAAGGGTAATTTTCCAAAAAAATGCTCAAATTTGAACCTCAAGATGATTTTGCAAGAAATCAAAATGTTCTTCAAAAATGCTTCAAATATGCATATCTTTCATTAAAGGGTTGAGCACCTTGGCTTTTCAAACATCATTTTTTGTTTGGGACAGCCTACTCTATAATTTTATTCAGAGTACCCTCAAGAGGATCCTCCATAAATAATTTCAAAACTTCTTTAAGAAAAATTCCCGTCAGTTTACTTAGAAATTGCCCAAATTTTTTTCACAAATCACTGAATAAGTCTCAGGAAATTATTCAAGTATTTCTATAGGAGTGCTTTCAGCAATTCCTTCAGAAAATCAAATGTTTAGATTTCCTCCAAAAATTTCTGAATGGATTTCTTTAGATCTTTAAAAGTTCTTCAAAGTTTCCTCCACAAATTCTTCTAGGGACTTTTGAAATATTTCCCTGGAGATTCCTTCTGACAATCTTCATGAGATTCTTCCGTTAATTTGTCCAAGGATGCCTTGAAGGAATCTTCTATGGATAACATCTAAAATGGCTCCATCCCGACTAGGAAATTATATCAAATTTATATCATATTGTGTTATGATGTTAAAATAACTAAAACTGTAACAAAAAGTACACTGGTTTAATCAAGATTATAACCTAGTTTGTCATAATCGTATCAAAATAAAACAAAATATGATATGAATTTAAGCCTCAGGATTACTACTTTCTATCAAAATTTAATACAATTTTGCTAAATTATTTTCCAAATGTCGAAGACTCAAAACTAAATTATAGTACAATGAGTTATCAAAAAACATTTATAACATAATATGATATAATGAAGTTATGGTTTTTTGAAAACACCAAAGATGTTGTACATGATTATATCACAATCAGTTATAAATATCATGGTTTGTTAGGATCCTGTTATATTTTTGTTACAATTTTCTAGTCGGGGTGTATTTCTTCAGAAAATCTTTCTAGAATCCGGTCTGAAAATCTACGAAGAATTCCTTCAGTGGTCTCTTCAGAAACTCTTCCATTGATTCTTTGAGAAATTTCTCCAGGGCATTCTTCAGATATTTTCTCAAGAATTTCTTTGAAAATTTCTCCAGGATTTCTTTTGGATAAATTTTCATGTAGTGTTTTTGAAACTCCATCAGGCATTACTTTAGAAATTATTTTAGGAGTTTGTTCAGAAAATCTTCTGGCAATGTCTCCAGGGCTTCCTTCACATTTCTCTACAGAGTCCTTCAGAAATACGTTCAAAGATGTTTTTATAAATTCTTCCAGTGCTTTCTTCTGGAACTTTTCGAGAGGTTCCTTCAGAAATTTCTACACGTACTGCTTCAGGAAGTCCATCAGAGATTAGTCGTTGTTAAATTGGTCAAGTGATTTCATTGAAAATTTCCACATGCATGTGTCGAAGAATTTCTCTAGGGATTCATCCAGAAAATCCTTCAGGAACTTCTCTAGAGATTCTTGTGGGAATATCTGTAGGAGTTCATACATACATACATATTTCGCTAGAAATTTATTCGGCGTTTCCTCCAAGGATAACTCTAAGAATTTCTACTGGCATTCTTCATGGAATTTATTTATAAATATGTCCTGTGGAATTCTACGGGAATTCCTTGAGAAATATTTCCAGAGTTTTTTCTGGGGCTTTTAACAGAAGCTTACCTATTTTTTTCTTTGGAAACACTTCCGCAGTTTGCTACAAGACTACTTCTAGAAAATTTTCCGAGAATGTTTATAAAAATTTTCTCCAGGAATTTTCCTACAAATCCCAATACTTTTTCTAGGAATTCCACATTAGGTTTCGAGAGGAGTTTTTCCAGTTATCTAATCAAGAAACTCTTCAGAAATTTCTCCCGGGATTCCTTCAAGAATTTCTCTGCGATTTCGTCAGTTCTTCTTCTAGAGATTTATGCAAGACTTCTTCCTGAACTGAGATTTCACTGTAATTTCACTGAATATTTCTTCCAAATTCCGTCAGAGATTCCTTCAGAGATTCCTTCAGTACTTTCTCCAGAGACTTCTTCAAAATTTCAGGGATTTCTTCAAGAATTTCAGCAAGGCATTTTTTTCAGAAGTTTTTTCGTTGAATTTTTCAGAAACACCATTAAAAGTTTCTTTAAAATTCGTAAGAAGATTCCATCGGAAACTCTTCCAATGAGACAACAAACAATTCCTTGAGAAACCCCTACAGAAATTCTTACCAAGATTGTTTAGGAAGTGCTTATGCGGTTCCGTCAGAAATGTTTCCTGCGAATCTATCACAGATTCTTGCGGAAATTGTTTCAGATTTTCGTCCAGGAGTTTTTAGAAAATTGGGATATTTCCCGAAAGAATCTCTGAAGGAATTTCTGACGAAATCCTAGGCGGATTGTCTGAAGGAATCTATTACAACTTTCTGATCATACCATTGGAGATTCCTAGGAAGAATTTTTCAACTTTTTTGGAATTCCTGAACAAAATTTCTGTAGCAACTTCTGAAGTTATTCCTGTAGGAATGCCAAGGAAAAACCATGAGAAAACTCCTTAAGACGCCTCCTTAATTTCAAGAACAAAGTAGTTCCAAAGAAAAATTACTTGAGAAATTTGTGATGGGATTTCTGGAAAAACTTGTAATGAGATTCTGAAGAAAGCTCCGAAAAATGTCTACAGAAATCCCTGCAGAAATTAAGACAATGATACCAATGTAGTCCTTGAAGCAATTCCTTAATAAATTTCTGATTGAGTAGTTTCAGAGAGAATCCTTGGAAGAACTCCTGGAAATATCTCTGCAAGAATTCACAGAATATCTTTCACAATTCAGTAAATCCTGCAGAAAAAAAATAAAACTCTGTAAGATTTTTTAAGAGAACTACTAGATAATTAAATGTTTCATAGCAGCTTTGAAAGAATGCTTGGTAGAACTGAAGAACTCTTTACAGGTATAAATAGAATGATTTCTCGAAAAATTCCTTGAAAATATTAAGAAATTCGGTAACTTTTCCAGGAATTTATGAGCGAATCTTTGGAGAAATTCATGAAGTATGAGTAGAAAAAAATCTGAAAGAAACTCTGAAGAAAGAGTCCCTTGAGCACTTTCTAGAGGCTTTTAAAAAGCAGAGAGAATTTCTGATTATATGGCGTAATACCTCTAGAATCATCTGGAGAAATTCCAACAATTTCTGAAAGAGCTTTTGAGAAAATGTCTGAATTTTAAAAGTAAACCTGAAAGGAATTTCTGAAAGAACCGCCTTAAGAATTTTTTGAAAAAAATTCCAGAAGAATTCTAAGAGAAATTCTAATGCAAAACTCCTGAATCAATTTCTTCACAAATATTTGAAGAAAACACGAAGGAATACATGCAGGTACTTCTGTAGCAATCCTAGAAGGAATTTTTTGAAGAATATTGGAAGGAATCTCGAAGAAACTCTTCGTGAAAAGTTTGAAAATGGAAATTTTTAGAAATTTCTTAAAAAAACTAACCCTTTAAAAAAATCCTAAGGAAAATTCTTGGAGAAACTCCTGCAAGAATCTTGGGAGAAATTAACCGTTATGTGGCCGACAAACTCTTTGCTTTTTTCTACAGCGTGCTTTTTAAATGGGCGCTGGGTACCCGGGTACCCTGCCGGCCACATAAGGGTTAAAAAAAAATACATTGCAGGAATGCATTCTAAAGGAATACTTGAAGGATTATTTGAAAGAACTTTTGTTGCAATTTTTCTTGAAAATTCTGAGAAAAGCTTCCCCTAAGTAATCTCTGGTGGTGTCCCTGTGTGAAACCGTGGTGAAAATTCAGAAGAAATATATGAGAAGGAGCACATTCCAAATGAATGTTTGAGAATTTTCAGAAGAATTCTTGAATTTGTTCCGAATCCTGAGCAGGATAAGGTCGGAGTCCTCAACAGGATTTGCTCAGAATCCTTGGCAGGATTTGCTCCTGATCCTGAGCTGTATTTGTTCAGAATTTTGAGCAGGATATTATCAACATCCTCAGTAGGATTTTCACAGCATCCCGAGCAGCATTTGCTCAGACTCCTGAGCAAGATTTATTCAGAAACCTGAGCACAATTTGCTGAAAATCCTGAAAAAGATTTGCTCAGTATCCTGGACAGGATTTGATAAAAATCTTGGAAATGACTTGCTCAGAATTTTGAGCAGGCTATACTCGACATCCTGAGTACGATTTTCACAGCATCCTAGGCAAAATTTGCTCAGAACTCTGAGCTGCATTTGCTGAGAGTCCGAAGCAGGATTTTCTCACAATCCTGAGAGGGATTTACTTAGAACCCTTAGCAAGATTTTCTGAAAATCTTGAGCATTATTTGTTTAGAATACTGAACAGATTTTGCTCAGAAGCCTACGCAAGATTTGATCAGAGTCCTGAACAGGATAAGTTGCGAATCTTGAGAGGGATTTTCTCAGTATCATGAGTGGGAATTGTTCATAATCCTGAGAAACGTTTGCTCAGAATCCTGAGCAGGATTTGCGTAGAGTCTTTAGCATGTTTTGCTCAGAATCCTGAGTAAAATTTACTGGAAATCCTTTGCAGGATTTGCTCAGAATCCTGGCCTAGATTTTCTCAGATTCCTACGCAGGATTTTCTCATCCTGAGTGGGATTAGTTCAGAATCTTGAGTAGGACGTGTTCAGAGTCCTGAGCAGGATTTGCTTATAATCCTGAGTAGGATTTGCTCAGAATCATGAGGGCTCAAATAACCATCGTTCAGTCATCAGCAATCATCAATTACTTAAAAGCAGTTTTCTTTCTCTAAGTCACAAAATCGTCATTGATAATTATTTCACTGTTATTCAGATGGTGGCCAGAGTGCAGTGATAAAATTTTAATAACATTGGTTGGGATTTCAGCGAGAAAACTGCTTTTGAGTTGTTGCTAAACGATGATGGATTGTTTCCTCTTAACAAGATTTGATCAAAGTACTGAACAGGATTTGCTCAGAATCCTGGGCAGGATCTGCTCAGAATCTTGGGAAGGATTTGCTCAGTATCGTGAGCAGGATTAGCTCAGAATCTTGAGAAACATTTGCTCAGAATCCTAAGCAGGTTTTGTTCAGAATCCTGAGCAGGATTTGCTCAGCATCTTGGGAAGGATTTGCTCGCAATCCTTAGTGGTTTATCTCAAAATCTTGAGTAGGATTTGTTCAGAATACTGAGCAGGATTTGCTTAGAATCTTAAGCAGGATTTGCTCAGAATCCTGAGCAAGATTTGATCAAAGTCCTGAACAGGGTTTGCTCAGATTTCTGGGCAGGATCTGATCAAAATCTTGGGAAGGATTCGCTCAGTATCCTGAGGGGATTATCTCAGAATCCTAGGAAGTGGAGCGGACCTGGTGTAATGGTTAAAACACTTAACTATCACGCCTTGAACCTGGGATTGAATCCCACTCCCGACAAACTCACAAAATGTGAGTTCTTCCTTCGGAAGGGAAGTAAAGCGTGGGTTCCGAGATGAACTAGCCTAGGGCAAAAAATCTCGTTAATACAGATAAAAAAAAAGAATCCTAGGCAAAATTTGCCCAGAATTCTGAGCGGGATTTGCGCAGAATCGTGAGCAGGATTTGCTCAGAATCCAGGACAGGATTTACTCAGAATCTTGGGAAGGATTTGCTCAGAATCCTGAGCAGGGTTTGATCAGAATTCTTAGCTAGATTTTCTCAGACTCCTGAGCAGAATTTTTTCGAAATCCTGAGCAGGATTTGCTCAGAATTCTATTCTGGATTAGCGCAGAATCCTGAGCAATATTTTCTGAAAATCATGAGCAGGAGTTGCTCAGAATCTAGGGAAGGATTTGCTCAGAATGCTGAGCAGCATTTGCTCAGAAATCAGATCTGGATTTGTTCAGAATCCTGGCTCAGAATCCTGAGCAAGTTTTTCAGAAAACCCTGAGCAGAATTTGCTAAGAATCTAGGAGAGGATTTGTTCAGAATTCTGAACAAGATTTGCTCCGAGTCCTAAACAGGATTTGCTCAGACTTCTGAGCTGGTTTTGCAGAGAGTTCAAAGCAGGATTTGCTAAGAATTCTCAGCAGTTAAGCTCATAATAATGAGCAGAATTTTCTCAGAGATCAGATCTGGATTTGCTCAGAATCCGAAGAGAGATTTGTTCAGAAACCTGAGATGGATTTGCTCAGAATCTTAAGAAAAATTTTCTGAGAATCCTTGGCAGGATTTGCCCAGAATCCTGAGCAGGATTTGATCAGAATTTTTAGCTAGATTTGTTCAGACTCGTGAGCAGAATCTTTATAGAGTCCTGAGCACGATTTGCTTAGAATTCTAATCTGGATTTGCTCATAATCCTGGCTCAGAATCCTGAGCTAAATTTTCTGAAAATTTGCTCAGAATCTAGGGAAGGATTTGCTCATAATCTAGGGGAGGATTTGTTCAGAACTCTGAGGAAGAATTTCTCAGAGTTCTGGATTTGCAGAGAGTTCAAAGCAGGATTTGCTCCAAATCCCAAGCAGGATTTGTTAACAATCCTGAGCGAGATTTGCTGAGAACCTTGAGTAGGATTTGCTTAGAATCCTGAGCAAGATTTGCTCAGAGTCCAGAGCAGCATAAGCTCAGAATCCTGAGCAGAAGTTGCTTGGAATCCCGAGCAGGAATTGTTGAGATTATTGAGCAGGATTTGTTCAAAATCCTGAGAAGGATTTGCTCAGATTCCTGACCATAATTTGCTCAGAATATTGAGCACGATTTACTCAAAATCCTATGCCAGATTTGCTCAAAATCCTGAGCAGGATTTGCTCAGAATTCTGAACAGGTTTTGCTCAAAATTCAGAATGGGACTCGCTCAGAATGATGAGCAGGGTTTGTTCAGAATATTGATCAGAATTTGCCCACCAGATAATGCTGCTGCTCTGGAGCGGTTTCCTTCGTTAATGTAATGAAATTGAAACGTGAAATTTTGTATAATTATTCGATTTGCAGTGCTACAGGGGCTGGCTATTGATAGTCTACATCGTTTTGCTTTCATCTAATGAGTCATTGGCAAAGGTAAGTTGGAATATCTTTAATTATTGGTTTTTTCATCTAGTATGGTGGAAATTAGCGCATATGACGAAGTAAATTTTCACCGTACGTGAAAGCTGGAAGAATGGAGATAATTTGTGTGTTGATTATTCGGCAGAATGCATTAGTTGCATAACTTCCAGCAGGACCGATGAACATCTTATAGATGCCACACGTCCGATTGTCTGTGCTAGAACCATCATGTGGGAAGGGGTGCTACATGTTACAGTGTCAAATAAAGTCATCGATGTGCGCGGGTGTTGTTGTGCCACGCATCAATACGCACGCTGATGGGTTGAAGTTATCGCCTTGAAGAGTGTGGGGTTTTTTTTTTCGATCGAAACAGACAAAATTTGAATTGTAATTCGATGTAAATCGGAATTCTGTTGATTTGGTTAGGGATCAAAGTGGGCTCTCAAGCGGAAATCGGGGAAAATTCAATTAAGAGCATATTGATGGAATCTGGCTAATCTGATTTAATATTTTAAATGAGAATTTTGAGAGGCACCTGCATTTAAGATTGATGCTGTTGAGGAATGAATATGGAGGGTTTTGATTTTTTATCATTGGTTAGACTTTTTAAAATTGATGTACCCTTCACAGGTGATGATAGGCTTTCGTTCACTCAAGCATAAATGTCGAGCGAGAGCCACATGCTCAGTCTACACTTGAGTCTTTTTCTACGACAAACTCCATTTAAAACGATCTGTGCGAAAAGCACATTTCCAGTGTGTGGTGCAGCACCATCCTAACACCCTACGACGACGATGACGACGACGCGTATGCTTCTGCGGAGAAAGTGCGGAATATGTGAGTGTGGCAAAATTTATGGCCCTCGCCGAAAATGGTGACACATAACTACATTACGAACTTGCGCTGCGCTGCGCCCCTAGAAGTCCACCCCAGCAGAGAAGCTCGAGAGTCGAGAGAGAGAGGGGTCACATAAATATTTTCAGACAAAGTGTCACCCACAAACACCCGACCCGGGGAAGAAGAAGACGACGACGTCGACGGGGATGAAAGTCACGAAGTAGCACTGCCTGAGGCGAGTAACTCCAACTCTTCTGTGGGAATGCACTTTTTTTTTCTTTCCGACGGAGAGGTGACCGAGGAGTTTGGGTGTGACGGAATGGAGTGTGTTTTCGACCAGCTACAGCGACGGCGAAGGCGACGACGAGGACGATAACGAAAGTTTCAGCTGTATGTGAGGGAGAAAAGCTTCTGCTTCGGTTCTCGGTTTCCCTTGGTTTTGGTTTTTCTTCAATTTGTCGCTTGAATTTATTACGAGTTTCCGGCTCCGGGCGGTGTGTTTGTGAGCAATTTTGCGGTCCGGAAAGCCAGAAAAGCTGAAGCAGATTTGCTTTATCACAGTCGAAGGCATCGGGAGTTGAGCGATTTAAGAACTGGTTTGAATGGAGAGATGTTTTAATTGTTAGTATTAATGAGATGTTAGTATTAAGCATGACCATGCTGAGGGGTCTGAAATCGATTCTCGGTCGGCTCACGATCTTTACGTAATGGAAATATTCTTGTCTTCCGTCCATAGACTAACAGCAGGCATTAGTGCCCATCGCAGCCCCCGGCGAGATTCAAACCAACTACAGATCGCCCGAAACCCTTACGCAGTTTTTTTTACACCGAAGTTGTACTCGTTCATGATTTTACATTGCTCTGCGTGGTCGAAACTGTCATATACCGAAGTCGATAAACAGGTGATGCGTTGGAACCTGGTATTCACGGCATTTCTGGAGGATTTGCCGTACGGTAAAGATCTGGTCCGTTGTCGACCGGCCGTCGATGAAGCCAGCCTGATAACTTCCCCCGAACTCATTCGTTTTAGGTGCCAAACAACGGAAAATGATCTGGGATAGCACTTTGTAGGCAGCATTCAAAATAGGATCGCTCTGAAGTTCTCACATTCCAAATGGTCGCCTTTTTTGTGGATGGGGCAAATTACCGCTTCTTTCCACTCCTGTGGTAGCTGTTCGGTTTCCCAGATCCTGACTATCAACCGGTGCAGATAGGTGGCCAACTTTTCTGGGCCCATGTTGATGAGTTCAGCTGGGATACCATCCTTACCAGCTGCTTTGTTGGTTTTGAGCTGGTGAATGGCATCATTAGCTTCCCTCTGCGTGGGAGTTGGCTCATTTTCGTCCTCTGCTGCATTGGCTTAGTCATTCCCTCTGCGGTCGTGGTCTCCCGTCCATACGTCCTCCACGCCATTCAGGTGCTCGTCGAAGTGCTGCTTCCACCTTTCGATCATCTCCCGTCCGTCCGTCAAGAGACCTCCGTCCTTATCCCTGCATAATTCGGCTCGAGGCACGAAACTGTTGCGTTGAGCTACTCGTAGATCTTCCGTGTTTCATGGGAACGGCACAGCATTACCGTCCGTGCTACGTTCTTCTCCTCCAAAATTGCTCTACACTCCTCGTCGAATCAATCGTTTCGACGACTCCTTTCAACATACCCGATCACCCGATGGTGCTCTAAGCTGCGTCGTTGATGGCTGCTTTTACTTGTTCTCCGACCAGCATTCTTCTATAGGGGTTACATAGAGCTCGCCCTCGTTTGGCAACGCTGCCTTGAGATGCTGCGCATGCTGAGGCAACATCCGGTTGCTTCAGTCGCTCAAGGTTGTACCGTGGCGGTCGCCGGTACCGTATATCATAGAAGACAAATGATCCATCGATGAAATTCCCACAAAATCTGGGAAGAATTTTTTGAAGGAAACAAATCTGGAAAGAATCTGTGGAAATTAATCCTGAAGGAAACCCTAGAGGAACTTGGCCTAAGTAGCATTTTTAGAAGGTTTTTCAAATCATCATAATACCAAACTAAAAGGTATAAGGTTTTATGAAGATTCTCAAAACTTCTACAAGACTTATTGTTCATCAAAAACTTGCTTGGGAGGAAGACTTCTCCTAAAGTGGTAGAGACGAACCAGCCAAGGGCTGAAAGTCTCTTTAATAAAGACAAATCAATCAATTATCAACTTTTCCTAAAGAATTCCAGGAAGAATCTATTTAAGAATTTCGGATCCCTGCAAACAAGCATGTTTTTTTTTTGTAAATGTCTGCAAAAGTTATGGCCGTCCATTCGTAAAAAGACGGAATTGGAAGATTAGTCCGCAGAAAATAATCAAAGGCCAGTCAAATCTATCAAAACATGTTCGCGTTGTATACGGCGAGCGAAGTTTTTTGGTAGTGTTGTTCTTTTTACAACGGCGTGCGTCTTGAAGGGCATATGAAGATGTATAGAAAGAACACCTGAAATATCAACGTGAAGAATCTTAGAAGAGTACCGAAATGAATCCCTGGAAGAATTCCTGGTTGAATTCTGTGTGAAATTCCAAGAATTTCAGCAAGACTCGTGACAAATTGCTGGAAGAATTCCGGGTGGAATACCTGAAATAATTCCATTGATAATTCGTGAAAGATGAGAGGAAACCCTCAGAAAAATACCAGAAAGAATACCTGTGAGAATTCTTGAATGAATGACAGAGAAAATACTTGAACTTCGGAACTTCGGAACTTCGAAAGAATTCCAGAGGGAAAATTCTGGAATATGGGAGCCCTGGAAATAATAGACGTTAGTTCGCGAGAGCAGTTTTTGTTCCTTGGTGTCTGAGATAGGGCCTAGAGTGTTTTCAGAATTTCAGGGAAGCCTAAGAGGAGGAGTGGGGTGAATGGGAGTGAGTTCCAGAGTTGTTGTAAATGTAATTTTAGGAGGAGTTTAGGTGTTTTCTGGGAATTATAAGTGCCTTTCAGCGGCATTTCAGAGAAACTTCAGGAACGTTTGAAAGATTGCAGAGAGGGTTTTAGATTTGGTTTAAAAACCTCTCAAGGGCGTTATTAGGGGTAGAAGCGACGTTTAAGAGCGATTCAAGGAGCTTTAAGCCCGCAACTGAAAACCCATTGAAGCACCCTCAGATCACCCGAGGCTCCCGAAAACGCCCTTGAAAACCACCTGAAGTTTTCAAACACTCCAAAATCATCCTGAAATTCCTGAAAGTCGAAAACTGAATAACAAGCGGTTTGTTTGCGCCAAATTAAGAATTATTCCGGGAAAACCTCTGCTTGCATTGTTATTTAACGGATTTTTTATGAACTTATCGCAAAAAAATGACATTTTAACTGGGATTCCTTGTATGAGTTTTGCATGAAATCTCCTTATAGATATTAGAATCTAGAAAATACTCCTGGAATACTTCTAGCAACACTGCCAGAAATTCTTTTAAAGATTCTTTAAGAATTTATAAAAATTAAGTTTACAGAAAGAAAGTTCTCGCAGGATTTCTATGAATGATTTTTAGTAAGAATTCTTCTAATGATTCCTCTTAGTACTGCATTGAAATGCATAATTGTTCATGGATTTTTCCAGAGATTCTTTTAGAAATTCCCACAGGAATTTTCCTGTGCACTTCTTCAGGTGTTTCTCAAGAAATGTATCAAAAGATTCATCTTGGTATTGCTTCCAACATTTCTGAAAGAATTCTTCCAGAAATATTGTCGGAATTTTCGCAGGCGTTTTTCTTTGGAGTTCTTATAGAAATTTCCCCACGGGTGTTTCCAGGAATGTCTCCAAACGTTTTTTTTTTTCAAAAAACGCAACAAGAAATTTGTTCACAAAGATTCGGAGATTTTTTCAGAAATTCCTTCAGGAGTTTCTTTCAGAAATTTTTGAAGAAACTTTCCTTCCTAGGCATTGCATTGTTAGATTTTTTATCTTTAGATGCTCTTAACATATTTTGCAAAAAAATACTTAATTTTCAAAAAAGAAATCAAGATTTTTTATTATGAATACCTGTAGAGGGTTTTTTAATTACTCCACATATTTTTCAAAACATCTCTTTCTTCATTTCTTTCGTGATATTCTAAAGAATTTCTCCATGACTTTTTAATTTGTTTCTGCAGAATTTCATTCTGCATTTCTCAAGCATTTTTTGATTGGAGTGAATGGCAGAGTTCCTCTATCAGTCTCTCATGATTTTTTTTTGGAAGATTAGGGGGGTGCCTTGAGGTGTTTCTTCAGATATTCTTTTTGGACTTCATGTAGGAATTGCTCAAATATCTTCAAAACTTGCTTCTGGAATTTTTGTCCAAAAATTCATAAAAATAAATCAAAAATTTCTTCTAGGTATTTCCAAAGATATCTCCAGGAGTTTTTTAGGGAATTTCTTGTGACAATTCTCCAGGAATTTCTTATAAATTCCTTCTGAAATCCAATAATGAATTCTCAGTAATTTGTTCAATTTCTGAAACAACTTTAAAAAAACTCTTGGTGCAATATCTCAACAAATTCAGGAAGGATCTCATCCCATGAGATATTTCTGATGGAATCACAAGATCAATTAAAAAAGTCTGTGTAGAAATTCCTGCAGAAATCACTGAAGGAATATCCCAAATAACTCTCAAAGAAACCTCTGTAGGATTTGTAACGAAATTTTCAGAAGAATTTTTGAAAAACTCCATGGGAGAACTCTTGAAAAGATCCCTTGCTGAAATTCCTGACGTAATCCCTAAAAGTTCTGAAGAAGTCTCGGGAGTTAAATATATCTCGTCAAAGCAATTGCAGAAGGATTCTCAGGACGAATTTCAGAAAAAAACCCTAATTAATCCACCTAGCGGTGATGGTGCCTTTCTCGTGCTTCAACAAAACTCAAGTGACATGTTGATGACATTGCCATAAATATAAAATGAAAACTGCTTGAGTAGATTTACTCAATATGGATACATTTTATTTAAGCATAACATCTGATATTCAGAAAATATAAGACATAACAAGGGTCATCATTTTATGACTCCGGATACCTACTTCAACTAAACTAACCGCTATCTTGAACATTGAGTCACCATCTTGGATGTTCAGGTATTCGTTTTTGGACTCTGCACCTAAAATTACATAAAATAGTCGCAGTATTGAATTTTGGCATGTCGTTTATGATTTTCTGGTTTCCAGTTTTGGACGAAGACTGGCATTCTTCCCCATTCAAACTATAGTCATATTGAAGACCTTGTGAAACAGCGCACAGCTTGGGTTTTCTGATTACAAATTTTGAATTCTGGACATATTTCCATACAAAATATGCCCATAATGCAAGAATTAAAAATCCTATAAAATAGGCACTTACATGAATACTGGGCCATTATCTTGGATTTTGGACCGCTATCTTGGATACTCTTGTGGACTCCGAACATATTTCCCATCCCCGCATCCATGGGTTTGGTTAAATTTTACATTTTACTACCCGGATCTGATTCCGGGTAACTACCGGCTGAACCAAATATGGTCTGACATTATTGTATTGTTAACTGCTCATCGGTTAACCAAAAACGTTGCAAATTGAAGGTGTCACATGCAGGGTTTGACAATTTTGACGGGACTCTCGGAACCAATTCCGGAATACTACCAGTTGTCTTTAGTATGACTTAAGGCTGTTTTCTAGCTAACTGTTCATCAGGTTATCGCAAAAGCCACGATTTGATGTGTCACATGCCTGGATTTGGTTTACTTTTACATTTGGCCTCTTTCGGCCACTCAAAACCGATTCCGAAACACTTGCTGGCCGTTCATTAGATAATCTAAAAAGCCGCTATTTGATGTGACGCATGTACGGGTTTGTTTCTCTTTCAGATTTAACCATTTCGGCGGGAACCCCGGAACGGGTTCCGGAACACTACTGGTTCAGATATGATCTGAGATGATCTGAGATCATTGTCCATAAGGTCATCGAAAATGCCGTGGTTTGATGTGTCGCATGTATGGGTTTGGTTCAATTGTATATTTGGCCACTTCCAGCGGAACGCCTAGAACCGGTTCCGGAACACTTCCGGTTCAGATATGATCTGAGATGATTTTCCTGCTCATTATCCATCAAGTCATCGAAAATGCCGTGGTTTGATGTGTCGCATGTATTGGTTTGGTTCAATTGTATATTTGGCCACTTCCAGCGGAACGCCTAGAACCGGTTCCGGAACACTACCGGTTCAGATATGATCTGAGATGATTTTCCTGTTCATTATCCATCAAGTCATCGAAAATGCCGTGGTTTGATGTGTCGCATGTATTGGTTTGGTTCAATTGTATATTTGGCCACTTCCAGCGAGACGCTCAGAACCGGTTCCGGGACACTACCGGTTCAGATATGGTCTGAGACTATTTTCCTACTAACCGTTCATCAGGGTAATGAAAAAGCCGCTATTTGATATGTCGCATGCATGGGTTTGTAGCATTTTATTATTTGACCACATCCGGCGGGACACTCGGAGCCGGTTCCGGGACACTACCGGTTCAAATATGGTCTGAGACTATTTTCTTGCTTACCGTTGATCAGGTTATTGAAAAAGCCGCGGTTTGATGTGTCGCATGCATGGGTATGAAGCATTTTCATATCTGGCCCCTTCCTGGGGTACCGGTCCGGAACACCTAAATGGTCATAACTCCGGAACGGCTGGACCGATTCGAACCATTTTCAATAGGAAACAATGGGACCAGATTCTGCGTCGAATGAACCATCTGTCATTAAAATCGGTTGAGGTTTACTGCCAAAAAGTGATGTGAGTTTTTTTGTACACACACATACACACACACACACACACACACACACACACACATACACACACATATATACACACTAGACCTGTTCACTTTTTTTGACCTACCCGTGTCACATCAAATTATCAATCCACATGCAAAAACAAGTCTTCAGTCCAAAATTGAGCCAAATTGATAAAGGTTTAGAGGTGTATCAAATTGATTTTGTGTTTTTTCGAGCGTTTTCACGAAAATGTACTCCAATATCCAGAAAATTGCACCGAAAAGGTACAGAAAACACCATTAGAATATAGTTGGAACAATACTCTACAACTTTGCCGAAGACACTACGGTGTTTAAATTGTTTATTTCAAAGTTATTCAACAATTTTCGTTAAAAAATCGCGAAAAAATACAATATTTTTACGGTTTTTCATGTAAAAGTCACGTAATTTTACATTGTTTCAAGTGACTAATTTAATTAGCTATTGCTCCTATGTGTTACAAACATTTCGTCCATACATCATTTCAGTGTAGGAATTCGCTTTCATTGACTAATTATTAAAATTATGTCACGTTGATACTAAAAATCGCATAGAGTTGCCAGCACAAAATTGAACAAAGTTAACCATGATTAAAACGTCATTACATTTCTTTGTCGCATCTGCATCAGTTTTAATTTGGTGTAGATGGTTGAGCATGAAACTGCCGATTCGAAGATTCAAGGTTCGAGCCCTGGAATAGGATTTTTGCGTCTCGATCCAGCTATAAGTTAATGAGACTACGCTCTGCAATTGCAATTTGGCATCATAGCCTTGTTTCGAAACCGTAGAGTGCATAGTAAGAATGAAGTTTCCCTTTATCGTGTAGTTGTGTAGCTTGTGGCTAGCAGTGATCCTCATGCCCATTATTTCAACTGCTCGTATTGCAACACTTGGAGCGATTTATGAATCATTCAACACGTTATTCTTGATTATTTCGGGAGTAGAACAGTTTCCATAACAAGCATTGCATGGAAATCTACGGCGACATAGAGAACTGACCATCACGTGCGGCCCGCGGGCCGCACTTTGGTGACCACGGGGCTAGATAGATGCAAGTAATCTTGCAAGTTGTATGATAAATTTTGCATCCAGAAGCAGTTCCATCATTTTAGCTAAATTAATCGGTATCAAACAAATGTCCAGCTGATCTCGTCCAGCTGATCTCGTCGACACGATTTCTTGTCAACAAGTAAACTAAATATCTAGCTAGTCCTGGAATGGGATTAATTGGCAGGTCCCGATCATCATTATTTGGGAGATTGCGTGTAAGTCATGGGCCATGGCTCATGGCAGATTCATCATCTTAACTGCTATAAAGAAAGAAAAAAGTTTATTATGTATTTGAGCTTGAACCTGGGACCTTCTGATCCGCAGGCTCGAGCCTTATCATCTGCGCCATTTCTGATACTTGAATCGAAAGACATTAGAATACGATGGCATGACGTCTTAATCAAGGGTAACTTTGTTTTAATTCGTGCTGGCAACTCTACACGATTTTTAGTATCAACGTGACATACTTTTGATAATTAGTCATTGAAAACGAATTCCAACACAAAAACGATGTATGGACGAAATGTTCGCTACATAAAGGAGAAATAGCTTATTAATTTAGTCACTTAAAATAATGTAAAATTACATGACTTTTATATGTAAAATCGTAAAAATATCGTGTTTTTTCGTGATTTTTCAACTAAAATTATTGAATAGCTACGAAATAAGCAATTTAAACACCGTAGTATCTTCGGCAAAGTTGTAGAGTATTGTACTACCTATATCCTAACGGTATTTTCGGCACCCTTTCGGAGCAATTTTCTGGATTTATGAGTAAATTTCTGTGAAAACGGTTAAAAAAACACAAAATCGATTTGATACACCTTTAAATCTTTATCAATTTGGCTCAATTTTGAACTGAAGACTTGTTTTTGCATGTGGGTTGATAATTTGTTGTGTCACGGAGAATTGGAGAAAAAAAGTTTCAATGTGAACAAGTCTAATACACACACACAGACATCACCTCAATTCGTCGATCTGAGTTGATTGGTATATGTGACTCGACCCTCCGGGCCTTCTATCAAAAAGTCGTTTTTGGAGTGAACATATAGCCTTTCCAGTACACTTAGTGTACGAGAAAGGCAAAACCTGAAAGAATTTCTGAAGAAATTGTCAGTTGAATTCCTGTAGAAATTTAAGGATGTTCTTTTGAATGAATCTTTGGAGGAGTATCCGAATAAATTTTCAGGGAAACTTTTGAAGAAATCCCAGGATAAATTTCTGGAAAAGTTTCTCGAGAAATTTTTGGTGGCATTCCTAGAAAACATAGCATGGAATTAATAGGAAAATTCCTAGATAATTCCTTTAATAAAATGTTTGAAAGATTTTTAAAAAGTATACTTTGATAAATCCATGGACAAATTTCTGAAAAAAAAATCTTGAGTACGTAGAGAATGGCATAAGTAAGCGTCTGCAAAAATCATTGAAGAAACTTTTGATATATTTCCAAAGGAATTTCCGTAGAAATTCTCGAGAAGTCATTTTTTATAAATTTTATTCGTAGAGAAATTATTGCACTTGTCCTTAGAGAAAATGCCGGATAAATTTTTAGAGTAATACATAGAGGAATACCTGAAGAAAACTATGAAGGAATCTCTGTATGAACGCCTGCTCTGGCAGAATCCCTGCCTCAATCACTGAAGGTAATAATGCAAAAATCTCTGGAATAATTCCAGCAGGATTTTCTGTAGAAAATTTCTTAACACTTTCATGTTGGATCCTAGAACATTTCCAGGACAAATCTCTGGTTCATCTCCTAAAGAAATATCTGATGCAGTTTCTAAAGGAACATCTGTTAAATTTTCTGAAGAATCTGCTGGAAGGATATATTAAACAATATTTGAAAACATTTCTATAGAAATGCCTGTAGAAAATCATGGAAAAATTACCGATGAATTATTTAACGAATACCTAAAATAATTCCTAAAGCAATTCTTGGTGGAGTTTCAGAAGGAACCCATAGAAATCTACCTCATAAAATGTATGCAGCAATTCACGAGGAAATTTCTAAAGTATCCTTTTTACATTGATGGAATAACGACCGCTGAAGAAGTTACTGTAAGAAACTTACAGTAGATTTAATACCGAACTCCTGGAGTAATTTCTGAACGAACCGATGGATAAACTTCGGATGAAATCCATGGAAGATTTCCTTGGACTTGGAATCATAGAACAAATTTACGAAGGAATCTCATGACAATTTTTGAAGAACTCTACAGGGAAAATTTTAAAAACGTCCTTGAAAGAATTCCTATAGGAATCTCTATAAGATTTTCTGTAAAGTCTGTGGAAGTTTTTTTTTTGAAAAACCTTGGAGAAATTTTTGATTATTTGAAAAAATTGCTGAAAGCATTTCTGAAGAAATCTGTTGATGATTTCCTCATATGAATTCAAAAAAAAAAAGATTATGGAAGATTTTTCAAGGAATTCAATGTATGCTGGGAATTAGAACACTGGATGAAAGTCTGAAGCGATCCATAGAAGATGTTCTAAAGAAGTTTCAAAATATATATGAGGAAAACTTTCCGAAAATAATTCCCGGGGGATTTTCCAAAATAATCAATGGAGCAATATCGGAAGAAATCTTGGGAAAGTTTTATAAAAGAGTCCCCAAACTAATTTCTGGGGTAGTTCTTATGGAAATCTTTGGAGAAAATTTTAAAAGAAACAAATAATGTTCTTATGGTGGATGAATTCTTGAAGGATTTCTCAAAGAAATCTCAAAAGGCATTCATGTTAGAATTTCTTAAAACTTTACTAGAAGTTTTTCTGAAGGAATTGCTGGAGAAATATCTAAGAAATACCTGGAGGATTTTTGGATAAATTTTCAAAGATATCCATTAGATATCCTGAAATTTCTAAAGAAAATTTGTGATGATTCTTTAATAGATTTTTGAAAGAGATTGTATAGGAATTTCGGGAGAAATTTGTAGGGTAATCTTTGAACTTATTTCTGAAGAACTCTCTTGAAGAATTTTTATAAAGAATCCCCAAATATTTTTTAACTCTCTTGAAGAATTTGTATAAAGAATCCCCAAATATTTATTTTATTTAAAAGAGTTATTGAAGGAATCCCTGAAAAAGTTCTAATATCACAGAGCTTTTTTGCACATGTGAGGGAACAAAAAAAAATTAAACTCGCAATGTAACGTTATTTTTGTACAAATATGAGGCCACAAATAAAATCGGTTTCTTATTCATGGGAGGTGAAATATCAATTATAGGAGGGCAGAATAAAAATTCTCTAGTAATAAAACAGGAATTCCATCAAATTTGAGAGGCACAATAGTAAGAGGCTCTTCCGCCCTTCCAAAAAAAAACTGTCATCTTCCTTACACTATTAGAAATGGGACCGCAAAAATAATGTAAATATGAATCAGAAAGGAAGTTTTAATTTCAGGGTGCTTCATATCGAAAAAGTCAGAGATATGATATTCTTAAATATTGGATAGCGGAAGAAAAAGTCTGTATTCCTCATTCCATAAAAAAGCTATTTCACACCTTAAGTTTGGAATATATGCCAGGGCAGTTTTTTTTTTATATTCGTGAGTGCACATAGATAGGTGAGCGTAAGAAATATTTTCAATATCACAGTAATTTTTACGTCTATGGGGGCACAAAAACTTGTAAATGTCCAGGTGATTCAGATAAATTTAGGAGACGAAAGAGTACATTCCAATATCATAAGTGAAACTTTTGGGGGCTGTCCATAAACCACGTGGTCATTTTTTTGGGACTTTTCAACAAGCCCCCCCCCCCCCGCGTGGTCGTTAGTCCATACAAAAAATTTTATTTGTTCATACAAAATGGTCATTGGCCGAACCCCCCCCCCTCCTCATGACCACGGTGTGGCTTCAGAATCAATTTGGCTTTCTATTCCGCACAATCATTACCTGTTCTGTGGCTAAGTCGGTTGGAGCGCCGGTCTAGCAAATACGGAGTCGTGGGATCGAATCCCCCCCGAACGCGATATTATCACAAATTTCATCTCTCAATTTTCCAATATTGGCAACAAACCGTGCCTTCTAACTACAAGATTTTCCAGTATGTAGAAAATTGCTATTGGCTTTTGTCTTTTCAATTCAACACTTCTGGCAGCTATGATATAGCTCGCTTCACGAGTATGAGTAAACACATTTTGTTTTATTTCACTGTGGTGAAAACGCTAAGATGGATTAAGTTTAACATTTCACCTCAGAAATTCTAATAGAAAATCAAGCTGCTCTCGAAGATTTGTCGTTTAGGTATCTTGTAAGCCTCGGCATGTGGGTTCGATTCCCGCTCCAGTCGGGGAAAACTTTTCGCCAAACAGAAAATTCTCCACTCGGCCACTGGGTGTTGTCCGTTGTCGAATGTTAGTACTGTCCAGTCTGTAGAGGCCGCAAGGTCGAAGACTGTGTAATTGTTTTTACTATTAAAAATGCACTCATTTAGTAATTAACCCTTAAAGGGATACCTGGGGTCCATTTGGACCCCAGGCGCCTTTCAGAGCTCGTCTTTGATGGAACACACTCAGCGAGGTGACGAAACTGAGGCCATGAAGGTATCCCTTTTAGGGTTAATATAGTATATAGAACAATAAACCAAGTATCAGATTTTGCCATAATTAATCCACTAGAAGTAAGAAGAACAAAATGTTCGCAATGAACCTGGAAAAGCACGAATAATCACTTTTAATCTCTTTAACAACCCTGACTTTGAAATGGAAACCGTGTACTAAGCATTGGCCAGCATAAAATATTCTTAGAAGGTGTTTTTCACTTCACACAAAAAACTAAAACAACACGAAATGCTGAAATCGTAAAATATACGTACAACCTCCGAAGAGAGAGCAAAAGCAAAAACTTCATCAAGACAAGAACTCTAACTGTTATTAATGGTTCTTTCCCCGTCGTGTTCGCGTGTTTCCCCCTTCGGAGGACTGCAAGACTTGGACGAACCCGTCGACCTGCACTTTGATCACCATCGGCAAAAAAAAAACAGAGAAACAATCTCTGCCAAACGATGAACCGCACCAACCGAACCGGACCCCCGACCTCCTAATGGCTCTCCGAGAAATATTAAATTTCAATCAAAGCTCCCCCGAGCGCCGAAAGCTTACCCGGGGACTTGTTCTTGACGAGTTTCCGGAAGGAAGCAAGTCCGAATAAAAAAATCTCGCCCCATTTAGGGCTTAACTGAGCTTCTTACCGACGACGACAACGACGACGACGGACCAGGCGATTGGACGCGCGCGCGACGACTTCCACGGCAACAAATAGCCTTCCAACACGCATCCTTCAAGCGAGCAGCTACCTCAAAGCTAAAACAAAGGAATATAATTTTCCATTTGTTGAATAGCTGAGTGGAGGCAGCATGGAGAGAAAAAAAAACAACAACGAGAGCAGAACACCATCAACTGCTGCTAATGTATCGCCCCACATTTCAACTGTTAAGGAGAACATGAAAAGCGGCAAAAAAGCCCCCGAGCTCGAACGACGACGACGACGACGTGCCGGTAACCCTCTATGGCTCTCCTCTGTGTGACAGCTCATCAGTTTCGAGTAGAGAAATGACTCCCCGGAGATTTCTTCTAGGTACAACGTCGAAGGAGCAACCGATCATCCGCCAACACCGCGCCGTTTCGAATCGAATTCTAACTACAGGTGGGGAACTGGGGGTAGGAGGGCCTTTATTTAAGTATTTCTTTATCTTAATTTTCGTCCTTTTTTATCTTCTGTCTTCTCCTTCTTTTTCTCTTCCTTTTTGTTTTCTTATTCTACTTTTTCTATTTCCACTACTACTTTTATGTTCTGCTTCTTTTTTTTTTATCTTCTTCTTGACCTTATGTCTAAGTGTGACAAAGCCAGCTTCTTAGTTCAGTCTTATATAAGCAGTTCCTCAATACTTCATAGGCCTCTAGGAGCGGTTTCAGTGGGAGGATCATCACGCCCCCAATTCCCCCATGTACAGAGTGTACCTTCACCAAATTCGATGAAACCAATTCCCCCGAGGGGTAACCATTAAATGACCACCACCACACTTTTCACCGGAATAGGAGAATACTGCACTCCGAACCAGAAGTGTGTTTGGTGTAACTTTCAGTCAGGGCAGGGAGCCGGAAAGCTCAACAGGCAGCCACCGATGCGATGGTGGGAGGGTGAATAGCGGGTAACCAACCATATCTGTGTACACCTTTAGTATGTAGTTCGTGCTCGCCTCACCTTTCAGAGTCATAAATTTTCATAACTTTGTGCGAAATGACGCGTTTGCGGGGCTGGAGAAGATGGATGATGGCTTACCGATTAAGTCACCTGGTGACGATGCGACTCTTTTTTTTGCAGAATCCTGAGCAGGATTTGCTCAGAATCCTACGCAGGATTTCCTCAGGACCTGAGAAGGATTTGCTCAGAATCTTTAGCAGGATTTGCACAAAAACTTCATCAAAATCTGTTCAGAGACTTAGGCAGGATTTGCCCATAATTCTGAGCAGTAATTGCTCAGAACGCTGAGCTTTAATTGCACAGAACTCTGAGCAGTATTTGCTCAGCATCCTGAGAAGGATTTTCTCAGAGTCCTGACCAGAATTTGCTCAGAATCCTGAGCAGGATTTTGCTCATAACCTTGAAAAGGATTTGCTCAGAATCCTGAGCATGCTTCTCTCAGAGTCTTGGGCAAGATTTGCTAAGAACCCTGAGCATAATTTGTTCAGAATCCACAGCAGGATTTGCTCAAAATCCTGTTCAGGATTTGCTCAGAATCTTAAGCAAAATTTCCTGTTAATCCAGAGCAGGGTTCGCTCAAAGTCCTGAGCGTGATTTGCTCAGAATCCAGAGCAGGATTTGCTTAGAACCTTCAAAAGGATTTGCTCAGAATCCTGAGCAGGATTTGCTCAGGACCTTGAACAGGATTTGCTCAGAATCCTGAGAAGAGTTTTCTCAGAATTCTGAGCAGGATTTTGTCAGAATCTTGAGCAGGATTTGCTCAGAATCCTGAGCAGGGTTTGCTTAGAGCCTTGAAAAGGATTTGCTCAGAATCCTGAGCAGGATTTAATTAAAATCCTGAGCAGAATTTACTCAGAATCCTGAGCAGGATTTGCTTAGAACATTGAAAAGGAATTGCTCAGAATCCTAAGCAGATTTACTCAGAATCCTGCTCAGGATTTGCTTAGAACCTTGAACAGGATTTGCCCAGAATCCTGAGTAGGATTTTGTCAGAATCCTGAACAAGAATTCTCACAATCCTGAGCGGAATTTGCTTAAAATCCCGAGCAGGTTCCCTCAGAATCCTGAGCAGAATTTGCTCAGAACCTTGAACAAGATTTGCTTAGAATCCTGAGAAGGGTTTTCTCAGAACTCTGAGCAGCGGGCTTCACTCAGAATCCTGCTCAGGATTTGCTCATAACCTTGAAAAGGATTTGCTCAGAATCCTGAGCAGGCTTCTCTCAGAGTCTTGGGCAAGATTTGCTATGAATCCTGAGCAGGATTTGCTCAGAATCCTGAGCAGGATTTGCTCAGAATCCTGAGCAGGATTTGTTCAGAATCTTGAGCAGGATTTGCTCAGAATCCTGAGCAGGATTTGCTTAGAACCTTGAAAAGGATTTGCTCAGAATCCTGAGCAGGTTTACTTAGAATCCTGTTCAGGATTTGCTCAGGACCTTGAACAGGATTTGCTCAGAATCCTGAGAAGGGTTTTCTCAGAATTCTGAGCAGGATTTTGTCAGAATCTTGAGCAAGATTTTCTCAGAATCCTCAGTATGACTTGCTCAAAATCCTGAGCAGGAATTCCTCAGCATCCTGAGCAGGATTTTCTCGGAATCCTCAGCGGGATTCATCCAGAATCCTGCTCAGGATTTGCTCATAACCTTTAAGCTTCACTCAGAGTCTTGGGCAAGATTTGCAAAGAATCCTAAGCAGGATTAGTTCAGAATCCTGAGCAGGATTTGCTCAGAATCCTGAGCATAATTTGTTCAGAATCCACAGCATGATTTTCTCAGAATCCTGAGCAAGATTTGCTTAGAATCTTGTGCAGGATTTGCTCATATCGCTGAGCATGATTTGCTCAGAATCCTGAGAAAATCCTTCCTTGCTAAGAATTCTCAGCAAGATTTGCCCAGAATCCTGAGCAAGATTTGCTCAGAATCTTGAGCAAGATTTGCTCAGAGTCCATAGCAGGATTTTGTAAGAATCCAAAGCAGGATTTGCCCAAAATTTTAAGCAGAATTTTCTCATAATCCAGAGCCTTGAGTCGGATTCATTCAGAACCTGAGCAGCATTTGCTTTGAATCCCGAACAGGATTTGCTCCGAATCCTGAGCAGGATTTGCTCCGAATCCTAAGCAGAAATTGCTCAGAATGCTGAGCAGGATTGCTTAGCACCTTGAAAAGGATTTGCTCAGAATCCTGAGCAGGATTTGCTTAGAACATTGAAAAGGAATTGCTCAAAATCCTGAGCAGGTTTACTCAGAATCCTGCTCAGGATTTGTCAGAATCCTGAAAAAGAATTTCTCAGAATCTTCAGCGGGATTTGCCCAAAATCCTGAGCAGGTTTACTTAGAATCCAGAGCAGGATTTGCTCAGAACTTTGAACAGGATTTGCTCAGAATCCTGAGAAGGGTTTTCTCAGAATTCAGAGCAGGATTTTGTCAGAATCCTGAGCAAGATTTTATCAGAATCCTCAGTATGATTTGCTCAGAATCCTGAGCAGGATCTTCTCATAATTCTGAGCAGGATTTTCTGGGAATCCTCAGCGGGATTCACTCAGAATCCTGCTCAGGATTTGCTCATAACCTTGAAAAGGATTTGCTCAGAAGCAGGCTTCTCTCAGAGTCTTGGGCAAGATTTGATAAGAATCCTGCTCAGAATCCTGAGTAGGATTTGCTCAGAATCCTGAGCAGGATTCACTCAGAATTCTGAGCAGGATTTGCTCAGAATCCTGAGCAGGATTTGCTCAAAATCCTGAGTAAGATTTGCTCAGAATCTTGAGCAGGATTTGCTCAGAATCCGGAGCAGTATGTGCTTAGAACCTTGAAAAGGATTTGCTCAGAATCCTGAGCAGGTTTACTCAGAATCCTGTTCAGGATTCGCTCAGGAGCTTGAACAGGATTTGCTCAGAATCCTAAGTAGAATTTTGTCAGAATCCTGAACAAGAATTTCTCAGAATCCTGAGCGGGATTTGCTCAGAGTTCTGACCAGAATTTCCTCAGAACCCTGAGCAGGATTTTCTCGGAATCCCCAGCGGGATTCACTCCGAATCCTGCTCAGGATTTGCTCATAACATTGAAAAGGATTTGCTCAAAATCCTGAGCAGGCTTCGCTCAGAGTCTTGGGCAAGATTTGCTAAGAATCCTGAGCAGGATTAGTTCAAAACCCTGAGCAGGATTTGCTCAGAATACTGTTCAGGATTACCCCAGAATTTTAAGCAAAATTTCTGATAATCCAGAGCAGGATTTGCTCAAAGTCCTGAGCGTGATTTGCTCAGACTCCATAAGGGGCTGTCCATAAACCACGTGGTCATTTTTTTGGGACTTCTCAACCCCCCCCCGCGTGGTCATTTGTCCTTACAAAATTTTTTATTCGTCCATACAAAATGGTCATTGGCCGAACCCCCCGCCCCCCTCATGACCACGTGGTTTATGGACAGCCCCTAACAGAATTTTCTAAGAATCCTTAGAAGGATGTTATTGAAATCCTGAGCAGAATTTGGTCAGAATTCTGAGCAGGATTTGCTCAGAATCATCAGCAAGATGTTCTCAGTGTCCTGAGTAGGATTTGCTTAGAAACCTGAGATGGATTTTCTTAAAATCTTGGGCAGGATCTTCTCAGCATCATGAGCTGGATTAGCTAAGAGCAGGATGTTCTCAGCATCCTGCGGAAAATTTGCTCAGAATTCTAAGCAGCATTGTTCAGAATTCCAGTGCTGGGTTTACGCAGAACCTATATCAGGATTGGCTCAGAATTCAGAATAGAATTTGCATTAGTTTCAAAGAAGGATTTGCTCATAATTTTGAGCAGTATTTGCTGCTAAGAATTTCTGCAGTGTCATGAAGACTGTTTGCTCACAATGTATAATAGGATGGGACTTGGAGTCAGGTTTTTTTTTAACAGATTCCGCAACCTTTCCGCCCTAATTGCCGCCCAAGAAAAGCATCAAAACGAGTTCACACCCAGTACTTCCCAGCAAACGCTAGGCTAGCCATAATCCTTTGAAGGATTCCCGGAGCTTAACGTGTGGCGTGGCATTAGTAGTAGCAATTATGCCGTGTGAAAGATGCCAGCAGCGGCGGTCCCATGCTTGGTTAAACCACTCCGGCAACGGACCAGCAGAGGACACGGTCCGTTCGAACCGGGACCGACCAGCCAGCAGCAGCCAGCAGCCAGCGGTGCGACTCGTCATCCGGGGTAATTAAAAGCGTACGAGCGAGTGCGCTTGCCGCAACTCAAACACACACACACAGTGTCTAATTAGAGAGCGCCTGGCCAGGCCGGGTCGGGCCGGTTGCTTTCGGTAGAGTTTCCCGGAAAATCCACACCCATCCTGGACCGATGACGATCGAGGCACGATGGGGGAGCAGCGGGGACGTCGTTGGCACCATTTATTACAATTACTTGTAAAACCACCGCCGACCGGCGGGCGGACCAGCAGCCCGCAGCCACTAGCTGCAGGAGTTGGTTATCCGCTTGGAAAATCCGCTCTTACAAGGTACCATCGCACAGCCGAAGATGAGGCACTTTCACACTATCCGTGGGCTGCTGCTGGGCTGGGAATCCGAAGGACTGCAAGTGGATTTTCCTCGGGAAAATAGCTTGTAATTATTGAATTACCCCTAATGGGGTTAAAATTGGTGGGTATCGTTTTGTTCGAGTACCAGGCAGCTCTCGCAGGGAGAATTAATTTGGTGCTGCTTTGAGTTTGTAATCCGCATATTTGCAGTAGGGCAAGGTGTGATAAAATCCCTTGTTGCAGCAGTGAAGTGAAAGGCATTGGAACTATCGCAGATGCAAAGTCAACACTCTATTGTATTATAAGGTTCATGATACATCACTGTTTAGCATACTGCAAGAAAATATCAATTAAAAATCACTCTTTCGCCGGGGAAACGCTTGGACATTTGCTGCAAAATCGAAACTTCAGAGGACTGAAGCTACACGCAAATAAATCCGTTCCTAAAACTGTCCACATCTAGTCACGAATCCCGGATCGAGCGAGAACTGAATTTACAAATATACACCGTGATTTAAAATCACGATATCGAGAAATCTGTCGCACACCTTGCGCGTAACGTCTGAGTAACGCCTGACGAACAACAATTGCAGAACAAAAGTCACAAGAACACGATCTGTGTTCCAGAAGCCGTGATTCTTCTTCACGGCTTCTGGGACATAGTTCATGGTCTGCGACAGACTGACAGGCCCAACAGAACAAAAATCTCGGGTTCTAGAATTGTGTTCTTATAGCCGTGATTTCAATCACGGCACCAAGAACATAGTTCATGGTCTGTAAAAGAACGCTGTGCGCTGCCTGAACAAAAACCATGCAATTGGAAATTCGTTCCCGAAGTCACCCATCATAACAAATACTAAAAAATGTTCGTTTTCCGAGATATTTTATTAGAAGGAGGCCATAATATCTTCATAATGGTCTTGCATCAAGGAGCCAAATGTGGTTACAAACGATTTTAATCCCTCGATCACCGAAACATAGAGCATACTGGCTTCATCCGTTTCTGCAAGTCATAAAGCAGGTGCAAAGGCTGCTCCTCCTGAGTCTTTGATGAATTGTCTCTAGGGAAAAGCGGTGGTTGATCACGGTACTCCCACGCTCGGGAAGTTCAATTTCAAACATTTTCACAGTATTATTCAGATCAATGGTCCAATAGCTAAGGCAAACAATGTGCAATGTTCATCTTAGGTGATTGTTGTTTAAAAGAAATTTTAGCTCAGAGCTCCTTTCTGCGATCTGATGAGTCTGCCAGAACATTTTGCCAACAACGTGCGTGGGAGTAAGAATCTTCTGCTAGATGAAAGTTTTCAGAGCTAGAATGAAATAATTACAAGTTATATGGGCAAAATCCTTCAAAATAACTGTATGTTCAAATAGAAAATATACAAAAATACGCTTACCACTTCTGTTTGCTAATGATCCGTTTTTTTTTATTTTTCTTTATCGATGCGTTACTAAAAGTGACAGCTACACATAGCCGTGAATTTTGTTCCCGTTATCGAGTACAAAATCACGCATATGGACTTACACTATCACAAAAACAGGAACTCTGTTCTTGCATTCCGAATCGTAACGAGTTTGTTGATGACAGAAAACAGATGTGATATTTTGTCCCTGATTTTGAGAACAAGTTCACAGAAATGAATTGCAACATATAACGAAAACAAGAACTATATCACGAAACCCAGCTGACTGACTGTTCCAGTTGCCATGATTTTTTGTTCACATAAACCAGAACGGATTTTTAAGCGTGTAGACCTAGCCCCAAGCAAGAGAGGTATCACCAATCTTCACCGTATGGCTGCTCTTAGGACCGTGCCAGTTCGGCACGTAGACTGTGCGTGTTCCACCACCACCGACCCCGCTGTAGGTCAGAAAGCATTTGAAGGAGAAACGCTACGAGTTCTGCTTCCACGATGCACTAGCGACACTTCGGAGGCAATCATCGGTGAGCTGAGGACAGCCAACTTGAAACCAATTTAGGTGTTATCCCATTAGGCGGCAGGAAAAAAACCATTTCGGGATCGGGTCTACCCTGGTAAACCTGGATAAGCACTCCGTCAACATAGTTGACCTACGCAAGGTTCGGGAGCTCTTCCAGGTCATTGTCGAACGGGAGAAACACAATCTGAAGAAACGCGGTACCACGCAATGTTACCATTGGCTTCCGGCCTGGGCGATCTCCAGCCATCGCCTTGACCTGTGGCCAGATCAAATTTCTGTCGACTTGCTTGATTCCGTTATTTAGGCTGCGCCACCATGAACCTCTGGGTCTTCCTCTTCTGCGATGTCCTGCTGGGTTCCAGTCTAACGCTTGTTTGCAGATTTCGTTTCCGCCCCTGCGTAGAGTGTGGCCGACCCACCTCCACTTTCGCTCCCGAATTTATGTCACTATCGGCTTTTGATGACATCAACGGTGGAGCTCCACGTTGGAGATCCAATTGTGAGGCCACCATGCGCGAATTATATGCCGCAGGCATCTTTTGATGAAGACCTGCAGCCGTTGCGTGTTCTCCACTGATACACACCAGGTTTCACTGACGATTTCACGTTCGAGTTAAAAATTCGGAAAATTCGGTGCGTCGACTGATCTTCCCATACTTGAACTCGTAAAAGCAGCCCTCGCCTTCTTGATCCGTGCACCTATGTCGATCTTGGTGCCGTCATCGGCCGCCATTTGGCTACCAAGATATTGGAAGCTTTCAACACTGATTGCCCAGCTAGCGTAAAGCTGGAAGGATTGACCGTGATTACATCCAACGATTTGGTTATGTTGACGTTGATGGTAAGATATGAAGGCCCCAGGTTTCGGTAACATCCTGAACTTGGAGCTCAAGAACTGGAGCCCTCAGTTCTGCCAACACCTGGCTCTGACTTTCAATCAATGTCTCCAACTTTGCTCCTTCTCTTTGTCGTGGAAGCCAGCTAAGTCATACCCATCCGGAAGCCTAGGAAGTATCACAGAGAACAGACATCCAGGCTAGAACAAATTTCATTCAGAAATTTGTGTAAGGATTTGAATCTTCACTTGAGTAAGGTTGCAAACCAATACACGAGGAAAACACTAACGCCACCAAACACCATTTTGCCACAGTCAGTGGTGAATTGAAACATTTCAAGTGGTGAATTAAGTTAGTATGGGAAAATAAACCGATTGCAGCGCCACGATGTTGTCACTTGTGTTGCTGATTTCAAATGGCCGTTAAATTCTTTACACAGCTTCGGAACTGGACTTGGATGTCTGTTCTCAGTGGAGTATCCTACTTCTTCTAAAAGCTATCGGTCCCATCAGCCTTCTCCCACAATTATCAAAACTTTCTGAAACGGCGAACAAGTCTTTGCTCAAAACATACGTCATGGCTTAACTCGACGATGAAAAGTATTTGAACAAAAATCTGGCATAATGGTCAATATAGGTCCATATAGGTAGGATCCATTTAGGTAAAATCTATTTAGCTCCCTTCATTTACGTAACGTTACCTAAATGGAAGCTGATTGTGTTCAGATTAGTTGGAGTGTTTTAGTTAGGTATAAAATTGGTTTAAGGGAATTCAGTTGCAGGTGGAATTAAAGGGAGTTCAGGGGTGTGCTCAGGGGGGAGTAATGAAGGGGGATGGGGTTTCTTGAGCATACGTCATCGAATCTACCTGCATAACTTATATTCTTAAATGATCGAATAAAAGTCATACATCCTTTGAAGCTTCCTTAAACGCCTTCGAAATCCTCCTAAAACTCCCTCGGACACCATGTGACGCACCTGAGACTCTAAGAAACCCCCTAAAAACGGCTTCGTAACGCCTCTGAAACTCGCCATAAATCATCTGAAGCCTAGTCTGAAGCTGTTTGAAAGGCCCTTGAAATCCCCCTTCGACCCAAAGAAACGAGCTTGAGACTTTCAGGAATCCCCAAAAACGCATAAGTAACGCCTCTGAAACCCGCCAAAAATCATCTGAAGCTGTATGAAATGCCTTCGAAATCTAAAGCCTATGCACTTTAGAATCGGTACACTTTCAACCGGCTGCCACTCAAAAACGGTGTCACTTGGAAAAAAGTGTTGTTAGAAGCAATTGAAGCTTATCTATTGTAGTTTGTAGGAAAAATATAAAATTTGCTGTTTTTATATTTTTAGATGAACTATTGATCTGAATTCGTAAATAGTGCCAGTTTTTTCTGCACACATTGAGCAAAAACCAATCATTGTCAGATTCAAGATTTGTGTAGGAATATATAAATACCAAACCCACCAATTACGCAGTATAGAATTGTTGTTGGTATTATGATTGTTGATTAACCCTTTGGAGCTGGAGGGGTCATATATGACCCCAGCGATGAAACCGAGCATAACAAACGTGTTCGACACCAGTGAGCTTGCGTCGACATCGGCGAAAAAACTCGGCTCCAAAAGGTTAAGGGAGGTAAAATATTCCATGAGTGTTTTAAAATTTCCAATATAGGTAGCTATGGTAAGCCTTTGAAGGGTTTTATGGAAAATCAAAGGCTTGCATAGATATTTAAGGTCAACAAAGTTGTTTTCGTACAAACTTCAGTTCGACAAATACGCATACGGGAAGGATACAATACGATTAGTATTGGTATACAAGAAACCAATGATTTGATGCAGAACAATATAAATAATCGTGGCTCGAAAGCTGTATGGACTATTGCTGACGAAATTCATTAGATGTGTTTTGATGGCGTGAAATATCTAACGATTTTTTTTAATAAACTGAATCTACTCAGAAGTTTTTTATTTGTGATCATAGAATCACATCCATAGTTCCACAATCTATATGGTTTTCAGTGTTTTTTCCATGAAAACTATCTTATTTTAGGCTTATTATGAGGAGTTAGCCTTATGACTGTTAATTTCCGACTACTGTGAGGGAAAACTGCTAATAATTCCAAAAATAATCCAGGTTTCGATATGAATTAAGTTGGGCCACTTGAATTGGGGAATTGTAGATCCAAAAAACGATTGCAGGAAATATTTTTTCATAAAAAAATAGTTTGAGTAAAATTATATTTTGAATATAGCGTGAATGGACAATAAGGCTATAAGTTTATTTTGGTCTTATGAATCATATTTGTCAAGAGTTTAATGTCGTAACTTGTTTTGAGCATATGTTTGATGAGTATGATTTTATTTCTTGTGGAAATATCAGCCCGTAAGCTGTGAAATTTGAAAATATTGACGATCATTGGTTTGTGCAGAATAAAATGGCATGAATTTCACAATCAGGTCAAAATTTTATCTTGAAGAAATAAAAACTGATTTTTTCATATTTTTCCTACAAAAAAACAATAAATAAGCTTCATTTGCTTCTTACAACATTTATTTCTAGGTTAAACCGTTTTTGATCTGCAGTCGGTAGAAAGCGTACCGATTCTAAAGTACGCAGGCTTTACATGCATAACTTGTGTTCTTAAATGAAATCCTCTGACGCTTCCTTAAACGCCCTCAAAATCCCCCTTAAACCCCCTCGGACCCACGTAACGCACCTGAGACCCACAGAAACCCCCGAAAACGCTTCCGTAACGTCTCTGAAACTCGCCAACAATCTTCTGAAGCTTTCTGAAATGCACTCGAAATCCCCTCAAAACCCCATCTGATCGCATTTAAAGCAACTGAGACCCTTCGAAACTCCCCGAAAATACGAAATACGAAAAATGGTGTCACTTCCGGCATCCGGTTGCAGACAAGGCACGATGGTTCCGAATGCTGCGGCAGCTAAATCTGGCGTGTTTTGGCAAGCCAGCCGTGAGACACATGGCTGTTAACAAATCAAGTGTTATCCCAAGCAACACGACTTGTTGCTAATCCAGTAACAGCAACCTTAGTGCAATTTTTTCACTGTCCGTATTACGGACGACAGAACACAATTGCTTCTTCTTTGAAACCCAAAAAGCGCAGATTCTGAATTCTTATGCAACATAAACGAGGAGGAATGATAAAAAAGTTGGGAAAAGATTTTGTCCAGACTCGAACCACGGACACCAGGAGTATTATCTACTCACCTTACATACTACACCAAAAGCTCTGTGAGAGGATCGATGCTCAACACACCATAAAAGCTACTAAAGTTACTTGTTACTTTATTGCACCTTCTTTGTCACAAGTTAGAGAACTGTCAAAATGAAAGGACGCTCAAGTTTTCGGTAACGCATATGGAACCTAACCTGAACAAACAAACCAGAGTTAGATGTTTCATGCATGTTACATAACACATTTAATGTAAGCTGACTGTATTATCACTTGCGAGCAATATGTAAGCTCCACCTCCACAGATCGATGTCAAACACGTGGTAATTTGGATTGTGCGATATTTGCCAGAAAACCATTCGCCAGAATGCCACTGGCCAGAATGACATTTGCCAGAAAATACCATTTCCCAGAAAACCGTTTGCCAGAAAGAACCATTTCCCAGAAAACCATTTGCCAGAATGTACCATTCTCCAGAAAGTACCATTTCCCAGAAATTTTCCGAAGTTCTCAATCCAGAAGTGGTCGCAATCTAATGATAATTTAAAGCATTCTTATTGAAAAAATAAATCGTGTTTTTTATTTGTTTTGGACCGATTAGCCCGCAATAACGATTGTAAAAATGTAAAATTTTTAATTTTGTTCAGATTTATATGCGAAAGTTAAATAAATTATTGGAACTGATGTAAGAGCAAACATTAAATAATTTTAGAGTAACTTTTAAAGAAAATCCTATAGTTTGAAGAAGGGCAAATCACTCTGAAACAATAAATTGATGTGAACTCAAACCTTTCAAACTTTACAATACATTAAATCTCTTACGTTATTTAATATTTTATTGCTAACAACAGCTAGAACATTTCCACAAATTTGTTTTGTGGACAAGTTGATCAGGATGTGGATCCAATTGATCAAATATTATTTTGATGGAATTTGATCAATAGAAGGATTTTCCTTTCTTCAACACGCAGGATGTTCTTTCCAGCTTTTACTGATATGGAATTTTTAGCTTAACTAACATTTTTCAAAGATTCCCTTCTTTCAATTGAAAGTAATTTAAAAGCTTATTTTTGACAATAAAAATAACATGATCACTTTAAATAATAATTTTGGTGCCAAACAGCAAAATTACCCGGAATTGTTGATCACACACTGAAGTCAATCGAATACCATACACAAAAACCTTATAGAAGCAACAAGTAAAATACACAGAAATAATAACTTAAGTGACGGTTTTACCTATACCATTAGCCTGACTGTCACTGCCCGAAAGCCAGTACCCCCAATATCACAAGCTTGAATGTACCATTAGGCCGAATATATGGCCTAAAAAGCTTGTTCTTGAGGAAATTGATTCTAATATTTCCAGCAGTTTATTCCTTCTTTTAATCATCTGCTGTTCTTTCTAGATGAACTTCTTAGTTTATGTGCGCCATTTCTAACCAATATATTCCCTTATCACGGTGATTGTAACATGTGAGCTTAACATATTTGGGCTTATCTAATGGCGCTCCGGCTACTGTTATAGAATCTTACTATCAATGGTGTAAGGGCATTCGGCTGAAGGCCATTGGGTCGAATGTCATTGAGTCAAAAAGCTATTTTGCCGAATGGCCATATTTTTTTTTCGTTTTCTTCTTTTATGCTGTCAAAACAATTGTTGAAGTTAGAGCTACTGAATTTTACCCATGAATCTTTCCTTCTTTTAAATATAGGAACAATATACGGGTTTAAGATCTGTTATTTTTTTTTCAATAATTCAACTATTTGTTCCGCAATATCAATATTGCTTTACGATTCTAACATAATCAACCATTTATGCCAAAAACTAGACTAGATGAAACTAGAAAGAACAGCCTGTGTTCAGAAGAAGGAAAAATTCACTATTTGAACTAGAGAGAATAGTTTCATTGTAGAAAAATAGTTTTTTGCACCGAAACCGTTGATGTTCAACTAGTGAATTTTGCCTTCTTTTGAACATAGGCTGTTCTTTCTAGTTTCATCGTAAGACTAGTTTTTGGCATAAATTGTTGATTGCAGTAAAACAATAAGGCAATATTAATATTGTATAAGTATCAGCTAATTATTGGAAAACCGAACAAATTTAAGAAACCATTCCAATTCCTGTTCCATAATCACTGAATTGCGATTCGTGATCACCATTCTACCTATTGAACATTCGGCCTAATGGACTTCGGTCAGCAGTATTTTGACCATACCAGATATTTGTGGACATATACACTTATAGCCTAGTTACATCGAAGTCTCGCGCTTAGTATCATACAGGCGTATCTGCTATGATCGATTTCTCTTCATCGATTTTCTCTTTGTTCAAGAACTACCGGTGAATCATTTCCTGTTGTTTTCGTTGTTCTAGCCCTAGTCGTCCTTTCTCGGAACAAACCAAGAGATCATCCTGGCAGTGAAAATATTGAATTATTGTAAACGATTGAAACTTATGACATTTTTTTATGTAAATGGACTGAATTATATCCACCAAATTCTCACAATCACATCTTTAGTTTCAATTAATTCTTAGAAAACGGAGAAAATTTCTATTTGCCCGAAAGTACCATTTGCCAGAATGTACCAATCCCCAGAACTTAATATTTAATATTAAATTCTGGGGATTGGTACATTCTGGCAAATGGTACTTTCGGGAAAATAGTATTCTGGCAAATGGTACTTTCTGGCAAATGGTTTTCTGGCGTTTGTCATTCTGGCGAATGGTTTTCTGGCGAACGGTTTTCTGGCAAATATCGCACAATCGGTAATTTGTGATTTCTATGAAACGAAGCCGTAACTTTACGGATTTCGGAGTTTAAATGCAACTCAACTGACAAGATGGAAGTTTCGTGTGCTTCTAGTGCAACTCATTTAGACCAAAGCATAGAGGCCACAATCTGCATGATGTTGCAGGTGCTGCTTGGGATGCCTGTACTTGGCTATCGCAATATGTGATATCAGGCGGACTTCAGAAAAGTGACTTTCACCAATGCTTGTTCTGAAGTTTTCTATCAGTAATAAACATATAAACTAAAAGAAATCCAGAATTTCAAGTTTCTACAAAACAAATCCCATATAGCCGAGGCGGTAAACGCACGGGTATTCAGCATGACCATGCTGAGGGTGACGGGTTCGATTCCCGGTCGGTCCAGGATCTTTTCGTAAAGGAAATTTCCTTGACTTCCTTGGGCATAGAGTATCTTCGTGCCTGCCACACGATATACGCATGCAAAATGGTCATTGGCAGAGGAAGCTCTCAGTTAATAACTGTGGAAGTGCTCATAGAACACTAAGCTGAGAAGCAGGCTTTGTCCCAATGAGGACGTTACGCCAAGAAGAGAGTGAGAGAGAGAGAGACAAAACAAATCCCAACTTTTTATATATTTTCAGTCATTTGACCATGTTGAAAAAATGCCTTTTTTCAAAACTGTATCGTTATGTTTACAAATAATGATAAACAATGTATTTTTGCCGAACCAACTACAGAAAACTAACAAATAACAACTAACTAACTAGCCGGGGCCCGTGGCGTAGTTGGTCACACGTTCGCTTCATATGCGGATGGTCATGGGTTTGATTCCCAGCCCCGGCACTTGCAATTTTTCGTTAGTTGCTTTTCCCCCGAGAGCAACTGACACTGACCCTCTTCTGAGCCCCATGGCTCAAACGGACCTGGATACCTGGACATCGGCGAACTGCTACTCATAATGGACCCCCCAATCGGACTGGAAAGGAACAACGGCCATCCATCATCATCCTTGTGCTCATCATTCTACTAGGTATAAAGTAGAAAAAGTGAAAGCAGCAGAAAGGCACCAGTTCGATAAAGTAGAATAAGAATCTAGGCGCTGTACAAAATGTTAGTACAGTTGTCAATTGAAATTGCTCACGTAGTGCCCCAGTGGACAATAGAGCTGTAAATTAGGTTAAGTGATTAAGAATAAAAAAAACAACTAACTAACTAACCAACTAACATATTTTTGGCCGCCTGCTTGTATGGAAATCCTCCATAGTGTATCGGTGGTGCTAGTCGATGATAGTCGTTTCCGAGTGATTGACAGGGCTGCCAAATAGCACTCTCAGTGCCTGTTTTTCATCCGAAAATGAATGGCTCATCCTCGATGTGAAAACTGACAGAGTACAGAGAGTTCCATTCGTGAGCGACCCAACTTAATTTTATTCCCAATCACCCACACACTACTCATGCTGACTGTCAGGCCATTCGTCACGGCTTGAGAGCATCAAGCGGTGGCTTGTGAGAGTGAGTACCCTATACGCTGCTCTCAGTACCAGAGATGCCAGATATACAGATTTTTCTGTATTATACAGATTTTTTACCTTCTATACAGACAAGATACAGAGTACAGAAAAATACAGATTTTTGAAGTTTGATACAGATTTCTCTAGAATATATAAAAATTAAAGTTATTTTCAATAAATTCAAAGGAAACTTTATAAATTGTTGCTAAAACTTTGAAGATTTTATGAAAATTTGTACATTTTCACACAGTTTTTAGAAAAATAAAAAACAGTAAAATTTTTAAACTGTCAAAAAGAAGTACATTTTTGTTAGTTTCTATTGAAATCTAGGACTCTCGGTGTCAGATATACCTTGAAAAACGGCGATACAGAAAAATCTGTATTGATACAGATTTTTCATAAAAATAATCTGGCATCTCTGGTCATTAGTGAACTGCTACATGGCGACCGTCACAAGACATGAACCTGCATTTTTTGGATGCAGCTTTACGGAAATGGTGTGTCCATATTAATAAATGATCTTTCCAGAGTATGTTTTGTTTATAGAAGACAAATCTATAAAGCAGGCAGAGCAGCTTGACAATTAGTTATTTTGGAAGATAATTTTCGAATTGCTACATGTAAAGATTGTCATGGTCGCCATGTTGCGGTTTGGAAATCTATGACAAAAGATCGACAAGAAAAACTTGAAAACATGATTTAGAGAACTTCTAATTTCATAGACATGTACATTTCCACAACGCAATTCAGTTTCGCCCTTTTGTTCTTTATTCTTTTGCTTCTAAGCCGTCGATAGTGCTTGTCTATGAAAAGAAGTCAAGATTATTTCCATTTTTATCCTAAATCAGTGATTCTTTGAAGACTTCAAGCTAGATGCTTCACGAATGCTCAAAAGAATTCCTCAAACTGTTGCACAAAGATTCCTCAAGAGATTTTACAGAAATTTTAAGGGGATTCCCTAGATTTTTTTTCCAAGAAAGGAATTTTACCAGATCTCCCAGGAGATTCCTTAGGTGTCTGTTTTATAGGTTAGTGTATTTTTTTCATCAGTAATTGGTGAATTCCTTTAGAAATTTCTTGAGGGAATCCGTAGGGAATTTTATGGCGTTTCTTTGAAATTCTCATGATGAATTTCTTGAGAAATGCTTTGGAAAATTCCTTAATGAATTACTTTCAAATTTATTTGAAAAAATTCTTCAAAAACTTTTTGGCAAAATCCTTGTAAAATTTATCTGATAGTTCTTTGAGTAATTATATGGAAAATTCCTTGGAGCATTCATTGGAGAATTTCTTCGGAAATTTCCTATTCCCTCCTAGTGATGTGATAGTCTTCATTGATATTCGTCACTTTTTCCCTCCCTCGCATTAACATCATCACTCTAATTCTCATATGTGTGGGCCACACATTATTGCCTTCAACATCGCGGTCATTCCGAGTCCCTTTCCCGATAAACGAAAAAGGTCTAATCACATAACTTCCGACATTTGGCTCGGACTCCGCCAGCTATGTGTGGACCACGCACAATCACTTTCCGATGAAGCCATTCTGCAACAGCGCAGTAACTGGACCTGGACTATCCGGAAGTTCCACATCGAGTAATCTACCGACGTCAACCGCAAACGAGTTTCACGCCGCACCGATTGAGCAAGCTAATCCGAAAACAACCACACCATTCACCGACCTCCAACCACCAACCGACCGACCGACCTACAGACTGGTTGGTGGTGTCTGTTTGTGTCATCTCCATTAGAAGGACGTGATTGGATTTCTGGGCCCTGTGGCTTCTACCGGACGGGACCGTGTGGGCGCTCATTTTTCCGGGAATTTTCCCTAATTTCACATTTGATGGACAAATATCTGAGCTTAATCTGTACCTACCTAACTGGAAGGGTGAGATGTTGACGTCGCTCGTGGGGCTAGCTGGAGGGAAGTCAATGTTTGTTCACAGCAACATGGCTGTTTACTCGAGCGCGAACCAATAAGGCAGGCAGTCAGCCAGCACCGATTAGTGACATAATGAGCTCCAAAAGGTAAGCAGTTTCTGGTATTACTCTGGAGGGTCGATCGTACATAAATACACAAATGACTTTTTCCATTACCGAGCGAAATTGGGGACCATATGGGCAATGAATTCGATGAACTTTAGTCGGCGGTCACTATTTCTGGACGCAAAATAAACTGTTACCAATACTCTGGAAATGACAATGGTTTCTGTATTTGGCAGACTTCACTATGACTTTTAAGTTGTGATTTGCAAAGAAGGCGCATTTTGGGACATAAAGATACATAACAGTTATTTCCATGTACGGAAAATTACAAACGAATGTTGAAAACGTTAACACCCTTCAAAAGGGACAATGACTTGTACGTTCCTTAGGAAATTTTGAGTGAAATTTCTTGGAACAATTCTTGAAAAATTTATTGTGAACAACTTTTGAAATTCTTTAGAAAAATCTTTAGGAATTCCTTTGGAGAATTTCTTGCAATAAATGCCCTGAGAAATCACTTAAAATTTTCCTTGGGAAAATTTTTGGGAATTTCTTGAGAACTCCTAAATTGACTTCCTTAAGAAACTCCTTGGCGAATGCCTTGGAGCATTCGTTGAATACTTGGGAAATTTTGTATAAAAATCTTGGAAAATTCCTTAAAAGAACCTTTTGCAATTCTTTGGATTTTTTTTTTCAATTCATTAGGAAATGCTTAAAATAATAGTTTGGCAAATTGTTTGGGAAATTCCTTGAAGAAACCATTGGAAATTTCTTGGGAAAATCTTTAATGAATTCCTTCGAGAATTCAATGGAGAATTTCTTGAGAAATTCTATTTGGAATGGCTTGAGAAACTTCCCGAGTTCTTGGGATTTTTTTGAATCCTCTGAAACTTTCTTGAGAACATGCTTGTAGAGTTATTTGGGGAATGCCTTGGATAATTCCCTGGGTTCTTAAGAAGTTTCTTGTTAAAAAAAAAATCAAATTCTTTGAAAAAATCCTTAAGAGAAAATTCGTAAATTCCATGGGGAATGCATTGAAAAATGCTTTGGGTACCAAGGAAATTTCTTGTGAAAATTTTCGGAAAACCCTTGAGAAATTCGTTACCATGTTCATTGGGGTATTATGACACGAATGCCACAATAGTGGTAAAGTGTCGTTAATAAATAGTAATAATAAGAATAATTGGGGAATTTCTTGGAAAACTTCTAAAGAAATTCTTTGAAAAAAAAAACTTTGAAATTTCTTCAGAAAATTTTTTTTGGAAATCCTATAGGGAATTAATTTGGGAATTCCTTAAGAAATACATTTTTAAATGTTCTAATGAATGCCTTGAAAAATTCCCTGGAAATTCCGTGTAGAAATCCTTGTGGATTACCTTTGAAGATACCTTGCGGAAGTCATTTAGAATTCCTTATGGAATTTTTTGGAGAATTCCTTGTGAAATTCTTTGAAAAATATCTTGTGGAGATCCCTTAAAGCTTTTCCATTGAAATTATTGAGAAATTATTCGAGGAATTTCTTATATAATTATTTGGGATTCTTTCAGCAACTCCTTTGGAAATTTCCCTGGAAAATTTCAAATTACAAATTTCTTGAGTGACTTTGAAGAATCCTTTTGGAAATTTCTTCAGGAATTCCTTAAGGGGAATTTGTTGGAAAAATTCTTGTGAAATTCCTTATAAGTTTTTCGGGAAATTTCTTGTGGAATTTGTTTGGAAATTGCTTGCTGAATTCCTTGGATCTATCTATGTGGAATCTTCGGGATTTTTTTTTTGGTAAATTTCTAGTGGAGGTGCTTGCGATTTTTTGGGAATTCCTTGGAGAATTCTTAGCAATTTTTAGGAAATTCCTGTGGAAATACCTAGGGGATTTTTTTTAAGGATTCCATAGAACATTATGGAAAACTCCGTAGCGGATTCCTTAAGAAATTCTTCAGGGAATTTCTTGGGAAATTATTTTGAGAAATTCTTCTGGTTATTCCTGGTGAAATTTCTCTGGGAATTCTTTGGAAAAAAGTTTTGGGAATTCCTTGGTGAAAATATTTGGAATTTCTTGAAAAACACTTTTAAAAAGGGCTTGAGTTTCTTGGGAAATGTTTTAGAGAAATCCTTCGGGGTATTCTTCTGTGAATTCCTTGGATAGTTGTTAGGGGAATTTATTCGAGAATTTATTGGGAATTTCTTTGGGAATTTCTTGTAAAATTCGTTTGGAAACTTCTTGGATTCCCGGAATTGCTTGAGATTTTTTTTTCTGGGAATCTCTTGGGGAATTCGATTGGGGATTCCATGGGAAACTTCTTTGGGAATTTCTTTCGAAATAACTAAAAAGGATCTCATTCCAAAAAAAAAATGTTCTGGTATTGTTCTGGAATTCTGCGGCGAGTTGCTTGAGAAATATCTTAGGAAAAGCATAGGGAAACTATTTGGGAACTTTCGCTGGGAAATCCTTGAAGATTTTCGGAAAGAATTCTTAAAGAAATTCCGTTTGGAATTCTTTAAGGAAATCGTTGGGAATAACTTGATAAATTTCTTGATGAATTCAATGTATGATTTTACTGAAACTTCCAGTGGGATTCCGTGGGTTATTTTTTTGTGAAATGCCATAGAGAATTCCTTGGTGAATTCATTAGGAAATTTCATGGGGAGTTCTTGGAGTAATTCCGTGGGGCATTGTATGAGAACTGCATGAGTTCGTTGAGAATTCCATGTAGAATTATATGGAGAATCACGTAGTGAATGAAATGAGAGTTACGTGGGTGATTTAATTGAGAATTTCGTGTGCAATTTCGTGCGGGGTAATTCTAGGAAATTTGCGGGGAATTCCATGGCGATTCGTGAGAAACTCCTTAAAAACGAATAATTCCATTGAATGTTCTTCACGAAATTCCGTTTTTCTTCTAAATTCCGTTGACACTTCTTCTAGGAATCCCTTAAAAAATCGGGGATTTGTTTCGGGCATTATTTATTAAAATCGTTTGGAAGTTCTCCACGTATTCCGAGAAAAACATTGTTGAGAATTTGTTGGGCAATGATTTCTGGATATTCTGGAGGAAATTCCAGGAGAATTTTTTTGACGAATTTCACAAGTAATGTCTAAAGGTCCCATTAGTCGTGACAAATATTTGGCCAAACAAGCCCAACAAATGACCAACACAGCCTGAATCATAGCAACCTTGGATAAATGTCGGACTTCAATGGCAAATATTTGTCATAACGACAAACAGTCTAATGGCTCATTAAGATAACTCCTTGCAGAGTTTTTTAAACTATTCTCTGAAAAATTACTCGTAACATTCCTTAGAATTTTTTTTGATGAATTTTGGTAATTTTTTTGGTATTTATTGAAACTCGTTATGAATTTCTTTGGCATTTATTTTGGACATATCTCGGAAAACTCGTTAGGGAATTTTTTGAGAACTTACATGAAGAATAATTAAAGAATTTATTGACAAGTTACTTGTAGAATTTCTGGGGAAATTTCTATGGATTTTTTTTTTGATAATTTTCGTAGGGAAATTCTTAGAAAATTCCTTGAAGATTTTTTTCAGTAATTTCGTGGAAATTTGTTTGCAAAATTCCTTCAGATATTCCTTGGGAACTTTTTGAGCAAATTCTTGGGAATTTTTTTTTGCGATTTTTTTGGGAAATTCATTTTGGAATTTTTTGTCAAGTTCCTTGGTGAAATTCTTAGAATGTTATTTCCTGGAAACTTGCTTAGAGAACTTTTTTTGAAATTTATTAGAAAATATCTTGTGAATTCCCTTGGGGTATTACCTACTCGGAAATTTTTTTTTAAATTTCTATGGAGATTCCTGAGGTGTTTTTTGAGGAAATTCCAGGGAAATTCCATGGGGGAAATAGATTGGAATATATATTCTTAGATTCTTTAGGGAATTTATTAATAACATTCCCGTGAAATATCTTGGAAAATGTCTTAGGGAGTTTCTTGGAATATTCCTTGGGTTTCTCTTAAATTTGTGGTTGAATGCCTCGTTGAAGAAATCATCAAAGGATTTCCTCTTAGGATGTTCCTTGGGGGATTTCTCAGAGAAGTCTTTGGAATTAAAAAAAAATGAGAATTTATTGGGGTGTTTCTCTGGGAATTCCTCGATGAACAAATTCTCCAGGAAATCCACTGGGATTTCCTCTAGACATTTTCGCTATGCCTCTTGAATAAAGACAAATCAATTAATCAATCAATCTAGAAATTTTACTGGAACTTCCTCCAAGAATTCCCCAGAGAATTCTTTTGGAATTTTTTTTCAGAAGCAAACTCTTCCAAGAATTCTATTGGTAATGCCTCCAGGAATTTTAGTAGGAATTTCACTAGGAATTGTGTCGGACTTTTTAATGTGCATTTGGCATGCCCACTTTATTTTTCATTACATGCTACCTTAAAGGCGATCATTTGTAGTGCTTGATATATTCCTTTACCTATATTGTTTCCCGTTTTCAGCCAATATCGCTTCTTATTGTTCTAAAAAAAAACAACTTTATTTTCACCTTCAGGTTATCAAGAGAGGAAAATGTGTTCCAAGAGTGAAAGAGCCTCTTCTTCATTTTAGAACTAACCAATTCCTCTGCTCTATTTGTTACATTCCCCAGTTGCGTTTCGTTACGTGTTTAACATCTTCCATCAGTATTCATCGAGATCCATATACATAGAGATAAGGCACTTTAAACCTTTGCACATCTCAATCTGATGATGAGAGACGTACCTACCACATGGAAAACTTGGGTAGCTGTTGAAACAGCCAGCCAGACAAATTGAAAATTTTATGAATTTGCCTAGCTGCTCTCGGTTCGGTACCGAGCTATATCGGGATCAAGCGCAAATTGATTACATTCCGCTGAACTGACGACGACTTTTGTCGAAATATGGGTATTTGCTCTGAAGAGGAAGTTTTGCCATTGTTTGGGGAAACAATTTGGATCTTGCTGCTAATTGGTTGAGTTTTCGGAACTGACAATTGCTTCGAGTGATATGCTGCTCCGTTTGGTTGTGGGTTGAATTGAACAATATTTTTGAAACTGTTGGGTGTAAGGGAAAGTTTTCGACTTTCGATTCATTCAAGTTGAAGTTGGGTAGATCTATGTGGGAAGAAATGAACACTCGTCGATGTACGAACAATCAAAAGTTTTCCAAAATTGCGAAGGATTGTCAGAAGAAAAAATTGCCTGAAAGTGCAGGTTGATAATGAATCCAGCGGAACTAAAACATAAAATGTAAGCTTGAAATTGAATAGTCCGAACAAAACAACTCAGTCAGCATTGGAGAACCAATTTCTAACCTTCTTGGGGACTTTCCAAAGCCATCCATCGGGCAATATTTCAGACACAAACTCCAACTCTTATTTTAGCGGGAAATTCATTCACTTTCCTTCCACATCCATCACACCACAACGACATTTGAACAAGGGATCAACTTGAAATCCTGTTTTCCGTTTTCGGAGCAATTCCCCATGGGATATGTTCCGATGGACGGGAACGTCGGCCGTCTGGTACACTGAACGGAAACATGAGCTTGAATTGGAATGATTACTTCCTTACGAATGGTATTCTAGAATAAGACACGTTTTATCAATTTTATATCACACACTAACCAGAGTCACTTAACCAAGCACTGGAGAATGTATTTTCTCCGAATTTGCTATCGCTCATAAATCATCTAGGAATTGAAACGCCTTTTTCGCATAGTGTACGCTCAATTTAGTGAAAGTGAAGTGCCATCCTCTCCTTCCCAAACCCTGGAAAGCCCGGGTTTTGTTTGATTCATGTCTCCACTTCTTCACCACTTCACCCGACGCACGAGAAGGTCGACGACGACGGCAACAGCAGCACCAGCAGCACAACAGTGAATCAAATGCTGTGGCATAGTGAGTTGTGCTTCAAGGAACACAGCACCAGCCAGCCGGCAGGGATATAAAATTGATTAATTTTCTATCCTGGCACTTTAGGAGTAGCCTCCTCCCGTCGTCGATTTCTTCCTTCCTCTACTTGATTCCTTTCCACCATGCTGGCCGTGTTTCCGAATGGTGGCACACTTTCTGACAGCGCAGTCCTCCCGGCATCATGGCCACGTCCGTCATGACGTTGCGTTGGGTTTTCGGGATCCATCTTCCAAATTGGATGGGGGTTGAATGTTGGTGTGGCGTTGCTCCTGCTCTTCGTTTTTTAATTTAATGGGATTTTTGAATAATGATTTTTTGACCTTTCACTATTACGGGGAAACTCAAATGGTTCCAGCAATTGCGTGAACTTTTCTGGTAAATGTGATTAGAGATCCTAACTAGGGATTTTACCAAAAAATTTCCAAGGGAATCCAGCCTCAACTGCCGTTCATAAGTTTTTCAAAGATTTCCTTAGAAATACCTCAAGGCATTTGCTCGGGAGTTTACCAAATCCATTGGTTAGCAGTCTAATCTCCTGAAGGATTTGCAAAGCATTAAAAAAATCCACAAAAATTCCCAAGACATTCCCTAATGGAATTTCTGAAAAATTCCCCACGGAATTTGCCAAAAGATATTCCACGAAATTCCCCAAGGAATTTTCCAAAACAGTTTTTCGAGGAAAATTTCAAGAAATTTCCGAAAGATTTTCTAAAATTTTCTCGAAGGAATTTCCGAAAAAAAATCCAAGAAATTTCCGGAAAAAAATTCAATAAATTTGGGAGGAAATTTCCAAGATATTTTCCAAGGAATTTCCAACAAATTTTCCGAAGAAATTTCCAAGACATTTTCGAAGAAATTTGCAAAGGAATTAAAAAAAAACCGTTGGATTTTTTTAAGAAATTTCCAAAGAAATTTTCAAGAAATTTCTAAAAAAAATTCTAAGAAATTTCTGGAAGAATTTTCAAGAAATTTTCGAAGGCATTTCCAAGAAATTTTCGATGAAATTTTCAAGATATTTTCAAAGGAATCTCCGAAAAAAAATGCTAATGAATTTCTAAGAAATTCCCGTGAAAATTTCCAAAAAAAATAAAAGGTATTTTAGAAACTCCCGAAAAAAATTCCTAGAAATTCTTGAATAGAAAAAAAAAATCCGAGAGCATTTTCCAGAATTTCCAAAAACTTCAAGGATTTTTTAACGAAGTTCCCAAGGAATTTTCCACGAAGTTCTAAGAGGAATTTACTAAAACATTTCCAAAGTCTTTCGCTTGAAATTACCATGAATTTCACAAGACATTTTCTAATGGGTACTCCAACCCAAGAAAATTCCACAAGGTATTTCTTGAGATACTCTCTCTCATAAGTTTCTTGAGAAGTTCCCCAAGAAATGTCCCATTGAATTTTTCAAAAAAAATCACAAGAAATTATCCAAGGAATTTCTCAAGAAATTACCAAAGAAATATGACAAGTAGTTACTCTAGTATTTTCTACAAAAAAAACCACAGCAACTCTTATTGAAATTCTCGAAACACCAAAGGATTTTCCTAAGTGATCCTTAAAGGAATTCCTAAATAACTCCCAAAGAAAATCATCTAGACATTTTGCAGGAATTCCCGAAAAAATTAAAAAAAAACGAATTCACTAAAGAATTTCTCAATAATTTCCTCAATGAATGCCCATAGGAATTCGTCAGTGAATAACCAATGCAACTTCCCCAGAAATTTCCATAGGATTTTCTCGAGGACTTCCATAAAGAATTTCCTGAAATTCTCCAAGAAATTTCCCGAAATTCTCCAAGGGATCTAATTTCCAGTGAAATTCCAAAAGAAATTCATAATGAAATTCCAGGCAGAACTCGCAAAGGAGTTTCTGGAAGATTTCACATTGGAATTCCTCCAAAAAATACTTGTGGAATTTCTGATGGAATTCCTTGTATTATTCCTGATGAGGTTGAATGATGTTGAAATTACCAGAGGAGATCCTGGAGAAATTAACAAAAGGTTTCTCAGATTTTTTTGTTTCTAAGTGGATTTTTTGGAGGAATTCCCAGAGGAATTTGCTGAATAATCGTTGCGTTGCGTTGCGTAGAACGGAGTAATTCGTAGATTGCATACTGAAAGTTGTCATGTTGAAACTTTAATACTCCTATTCTAATTGCCTATGGAATGCTATTGGAGAAGGAACAGCTATCCAATCAGAGGTTGAAGTAAAAAAAGACATGAGAACTTCCATTGCCGGCAACGCCCATCTTCTCCGTTACGAGGATAGGATAGGATGTGATGATATATCCTGGAGGAATTCCCAGTGGAATTCCTGGAGGAATTTTCAGTAGAATTCCTAGAGAAATTCCCAGTGGAATTCCTGGAGATAATTCCCAGTGGATTTGTTGGAGAAATTCCCAGTGGAAATCCTCAAAGAATTCCCAGTGTTATTCCTGTTGGAATTTCCATTGGAATTTCTGAAGAAAAGAGGAGGTAATGAGAAAGTTCAAGATACATATTTGCCAATAAATATCGAAGGAGCTTCCAGGAAGTTTCAGGGGAATGCCAGGCGTCAGAGGGTTTCAGGAGCATTTAAGGGGCCTCGGAGTTGTTTCAGGTAGTTACAGAGGGCCTCAGGGTGATCTCAGGGGCGCTTCAGGAGATCTCAGGGAAGCTCCAAGGGGTCTGAGGGCCGTTTCAGGGGTGTTTCAGGAGGACTTAGGGGCTTCATGAAATTCCAGAGGTTCTTAATGGGGTTTCAGGGGGAACATGGAGATCCCAGGGGCATCACATGGGATCTCGGGGATACCAGAAGATTTGATGGTTGTTTATGAGGGTCTCAGGAACATTTCACATGATCTCAGGGGATTTTAGGAGCGTTTCATGGGGTATCTGGGGCACTTCAGGGGGTCTCATTGATGGTCCAAGAGGTTTCAAGCAATTTTCAGGAGGTCTCAAGGTGTTTAAGGATCTCATGGGGCTTCAAGGGGCTCCATGGGATCTTAGGAGCGCTTCGGGGGTGAGGGGTGCCCAGACGGTTTCAGGGGGTTTCAGAAGGTTGAAGGGAGGGGTCCAAGGAGCCTCAGCGAATTTGAAGAATACTACACTGATGTCTCAAAACGTTGGTCAAAACAGTCAGTCAAAACATACTTCAGTAATTTAGGAATAATGTTTTTGTAAAGTATTAGTTTCATCAAAATGAAAATTAAATTTATTATTACATTGCTGCAGACACAGCCAGCTAAATTTACCCCATTTAAATAAAACTAAGCTTTACATTTTTATTAAATTTAACGCTTTTTAAATATGATTCACAATCAAATACGTCTTAAATTCAAAACCCCCTAACCGAGTCCAATTTCATGTGTCGAGAAAAATTCGACACAAACCACGGCCAAAAACAGCTCCACCTTCGAACTCGACTCCTTCTGCGAAATGTCCAAAATAAATACGCCGGCAAAAGGTATACGACATCCTTCGGCTCCAAAATGAAATGCTATCCCACCACACACCGAAAACCACAACTCTCAGCAGCCAACAACAGCGAGAAGCGCAAAAACACGCGTTGCACACCTTTCCCCGCTCGCCATCTTTGGATACCGTATTCCGCGTGCCGACCGCCCCATGTGATATCTTCTCGTCGTGAGCCGAAAGCTCGCAGCAAAAAGGGCGTACATAATCTACTAATATTTGTGCCATTTTCCAGACCGCGCGCGGCGTACCTGACCAACAGAACCCGCGTCCGGTCCACCAACGACGGTGTGGAGGAGCCTGGTGCCACCGAGACCCGGAAACCGGGATTGAACGTGCGGATATGGATGCTGTTTTCGGTTCCACACCGCACACACATTGTTGTTGGGCGAGCGCGGCGGCGGCCCTTCTCGAGCGCGCTCCTCCAAGAAGCTGCTGGTACGCTACATCGGAATCGAAGTCGTCGTTCAACGTTGGACAATGGTAGAGGCGGTAGTGGTGGCACGTAAGAGAAGAGCTAGAAACCCAACCGAAAAGGCGCCACACGGTCCAGACAAATTGGGTGGCTGTATCATTCGATTTGTTTTTCTTCCACCCACCCGCCGTAGATTCTGGGTAAGGATGATGGGCCAGGGGGCAGGCGGGGTGAAGTAGAGTGGTTCTCAGTGTGTCAGAGTATATGTGTGGGAATGTGGCTGGGAAGTGAGAAGGAGGGGATCGGGGATTCACCACCCACTCTGGTCGTCCAAAAACTTTCCCACTATGCACATAGGAGATATTGGACCAATGTTATGGTCAAAATAATTAACTTTGGTCTCCTTCTTTCTCTTGGAATAGCATGTGCACTAGAACTGAGTGTACTTGCTTCTCAGTCCATCACTCTAAGGCCTCCAAAGAACTCTGACATTTGTATGACAAGCCTGCTTACTAAGCTACGCAACAAACATTATTATTGCTGTACAAGAGTGGACTGCAGTTTAGCTAATTCAGTTTCTAGGGTAAATTTTAAGCACGACGAATGGTCGCGGAACGTTGTCAAAGCCTTCAAGTGCCCCGTAAACTTTGTAAATAGTACATGGATTGGGTGATTCAGGTCATCCAAACTACTCTGGAATTCGTAGATCAAAGAGCTACAGGTTCTTCCAATATAAATTTTGAATCTGTCCGTAAAACTAATTTACGTTGATAGCCGCTGAACCTGATCTTGTACCGACTTTTCGAACCCTCTAAGCAGAATACCCTCTTCGAATGAGTGTAATCAGTTTAGTACCTTTTAATTCCGCCCTATGTTGCTTATCCTTTGACAGATACACGTACTTCGACTACCACTTGTAATCATCCTCAGTGTCAGTTATCCAGTGGATTCGAATCCAGGTTATCCAGTGGATAACTGACATTGAGGAAGATTACAAGTGGTAGTCGAAATACGCGTATCTGTCAAAGGATAAGCAACATAGGGCGGAATTAAAAGGTACTGAACTGATTACACTCATTCGAAGCTGAACCTAATACTATTACCAGCAACTCGATACTTTAGTAGTTGGACATTCCAAGAAATACAAATGGATCTCAAAACAACTTGAAGTTTCTAAATCATTCGTATCTTTTATGTAACGCATGTTTGTGGAATGTGGTCCATGATATCGAAGGAGCCTCAGTACACGACTGTTATATATATATATATATGTGTTATGCTAGCCTATTCAATATTTTCCGGAATAAAAACCTTTAAAGTCTACAGGCTCTACTTTCATTCCAGTATACTTTATTGGTGAAATTTTTCGCAGTTGTTACTGATGTACCTGTATCAAGTATCTGTTTATGTTGTCATTTATGCGTCCACTATTAATAGAAATGGCCTTTAATGTGATGCGTACTAGTCACAGTATTTGAGTCATTCAAACTACTTTGGAATGGAAGTTTGCATTCTCATCCGGCTCTAACATTATTTCTGTTCACTTTGCATGTCAAGATAATTCACGTTGATAATCGCTAGATCTGAGTGTATTAAGACCAATTCGATAACGAGACAGTCGGACGTTTCATGAAACCTTCATTCCATTCTTGAATGTTTTATAACCTTTTAGAGCTGTTTCAAGGGATTAAAGGGGCGTTGCCAAGTTGTTTGCGATCCGCTGAAATGGTTCTGAAGACCCTCTGAGACCATTGAATCCTCTGGTACCCTATGAAAACCCTTTTGATATCCCTTGAAATGTCCTTCTGATTCACCCTGAAACTCTTTCGAATGCTCCTGGGATCCACTGTCACGCTTTTAAAATGCTCGAAATACCCTTGAAACGCCCCTTCTTAGACATCCTGTAACGTTCCTGAAATCACCAGAAACGTATTTGCAACCTGCTGAAATCCCATGAAATGCCCTAGAAACGCCTCTAATATTTCGCCTGAAGCTTCCAGGAACGCCCTTGAACTTCCACAACATTCTCCTAAATGCTCCCACAAATACCCTAACATGAAATGCTCTAAGATGCTTCTGAAATTGTCCTGAAACAACTCTGTTACCTCCAAAAACGCCACTGCAATACACATAAATGTCCCTGAAAACCCCTTAAACCGTTGAAGCTCGCTAAGGACCACTAAAATGCCCTTGAAAACCCACTGGAACGTCCCTGAAACTACCTAAACCCCACCAAGGCCCCATGAAATTATCTTGATATTCCTAGAAATCTCTAGAAACGCCCCCACAACATCCTGATACGTTTCGGAAACCCTTCGAGGTCTCATCAATGCCTCTGAAATGCACTGAGATACTGTAAGACTCTTGAAATCCCCTGAGAATTCCTAATATGTCCCTGAAAACCCTCTGGAATGCTCTTAGACACCCGCAAAATTCTTCTGAAACCTCTTCAAAATTCTTCAAACGTCGTCGCAATCGTGTGCACCTTTGAGACCCGCTAAAATGCCTTTGAAAACCTTCTGAGATTTCTTGAAAGTCTTGGAATTCCTAACGACTCCTGAAAATGTCCTTGAAAATCTGTTGAAACCCCCATAAGCTCCCTGAAACCCTTAGAAACACCCTTGCATTATCTCTAAACGCACCGAGAGCCTTGAAATGCAACTGAACATCAAGACCCTTGAAATTACCTAAGGATCTGAAAACATCCAGAAACGATCTAAGACACCCCTAAAATTCTTCTAAAAATCTATAAAATCTACAGAATCGCCACCACAATACCCATAAACATCCCTCTGGAACACGTGAAGGTCCCCTGAAGTTCTCTATAATTATCCTTAAACCTCCAGAAACGAACCCTTCCAAACCGTAAAACGACCGTGAAACCCCCTAAACCCCTGAATCCTGAAACGACTCTTAACATATGTGTGCCTGAGCCTCATTTTACACCCAAATTTGAAACTACACAATTTTGGTTCTCAGCCGTTTCTCAGTAAAAGTTTATGAAATCTTGACAGTTGATCACAAAATCCTTTATGGAAGGGGGATCACTGTTCCGGATTTTAAAATAGACAAAAAAAAGACAATTACACCGTGTAATGAAAACATGTATGATTACGCATCGCTGATGGCAGTTTATTTTGATAACTATTGTTTAGTTTTTGCGTAAGTCCATAAGGTTGATACAAATTTCATTTTAACTTTTTGTAGCTTCCTTCAAAAAATTGTTGGGATTTTTCAAAAATTATTGGCTGGATTTTGAAATTTGAGGGGCAGATGAATAGTTATTTATGTAACGAGGTGCAAAAAGTTGTTTTTTTTTTCAGCACGAGTCGAGTTCGAGTTTTGCAACGAGTTCCGTACAAAAGTTTATGCAATGATTATTTCATAATGCAACCCATTTGAGATGCATAATGTTCAAAGTGACAAATTTTGAGAAAGGAAGCATTATATCGATGTTTTGAGTGATACCTGCACTGAGGATACTGCAACTCCGAAAATCATACGAATCAACTATGATTTTTTGCCACAAGAATTTCTTGCGAAAATCATAGTTACGAACTATGATTTTGAATTCAAAGCGCCAACTATTATTGTCATACTGTTACCGTATAAATTTCATAACACTCACGTATGAAAACCATACCAATAACTTATAAAAAGTGAAACTATGTCTTATGACAATCATACATATTTTTATAAAATATTTTGCACAAATTTAAAAAAATCGCAACCTGGAATCGAACCAGGAACGTCAAGGTTAGCGAGTGCGTTCTTTACTCATACGCCCATCGACGCTTCGGAAGTTGAAGTGGTTAGAAGCCAATAAAAGGATTTGTTGTTTTTTTTAGCAATGGTGTTTCAAAACATTATCTTATAATTTTCATACGATGCTTCTTATGAGATTTTTCATACGACAAGTCTTATGGATTTCGCTTTTCAATGTATGAAGAGCATACGACAACTATGAAATGATGAAAAAATAAAAATAACTGATTCATAAGATGAAATCTATGAAATACATACGAACAGTATCCTCAGTGTAGTGTTTTTGCATTCGTAGTTTTGAAGGAAACAAAATTTAATCAAATAATAGAATGTATCTTGTGCAGGAAAATTTAACATTTTATTTACAAAAAATCTTATCTCAAAATCTAAAAAAACGTACACTTTCCATTTTTTATATGTTTCGTCAAATTTGCTTAGCTATCTGAAAATAAATAGAAAACCATCCTTTGCATATTTTTTGCACCTAAAAATATGTGTATCTTTTAACATTTTTAAATGTAATGTAAAGTAATGATTTTTTTGAAAGTTTATTACTTTGTAAAACTTCGATGTTTTGAACCACCCGTCTTGAAATTGAATGGTTGAATATGTTTTCAGTTTGTTCTTTCTCTTTAGCTTGAATTATATTTTCTTACTTAATTGTAGAACTTCTAAAGAAAACACCAAAAGAGGTTCTTAGAACTATCATAAAACCCAAATAAAAGGTATTAGGTTTTATGACGGTTCTGAAAACCTCTTAAAGACTAATTGGCCATCAAAATGTCACAGTATACTGTTGTCGTTATATTTGTTTTCTTTTTCATTTTCAAATAGAACTTAATGAGGTTATCGAAATTGGCTAAAATATAAACGACTCATTAAAAAGTAATTATTTTCCATAACAAAATCAGAAATTGCCATTAAAAAGTAGTGTGCTCAAAAACCAATTGTTTGAGGAAAACTTTGATTTGTTTATGCACATTTTGATTTGTTTATGGAACTTCTAAAGTTTATCATTGCTTCAACTTCTATTTATTGATTGGCCATTTTCCAGTTTTTTTTTTTAAATTAACTATGGGGCGTTTAATTGACTGCCTATTGAAAAAAGTATTTACGTGCTTCTAGATCTACTGATTCAAATCTAAAGGATACGCTTTACAAATAGATCTCCCACAAGGAGCGCGTTTACAGTTGATCAGCAAAAGTAAAATCATTTCATTTTGAATGGCGGAAAGCATCTGAACTTTTTATTAATTTTATATTTAAACCGCTATCAATTTTTTTTTTCGAATAATGTTTCCAACTGCAAGAGATTCTTATTCAACATTTGTTGACGCGGAGAGTAGAACATCAGTCAAAGAATTTAATTTATTACTGTTGAGTTAATTAATGAACAAATGTAAATAATTAGTGTTGCCTACACTGTGCGTGACACACCCTGTCTTCACATCTTATGCATTTGCCTGTAGGCTGCGCATTCTATTGGCTTATTGAAAATAAATAACTTTTTTCTGTTGAATGCCGGTTAGAATTAGGGATAATTGATGATTAACCTGGGCTTGTTAGGGAAATATCTGTAAATAAAAAGAAAATCGCGTTAAGTACTGTTCCTTTTAATTCCACTAAGAATTTGCATCCTTTGACAGATACGTATTTCGACCTCAACTGTAAGGTCGTCTTCAGTGTCTTGTACTTGACTCGACTAGTACAGTCAAATACAAGACACTGAAGACGACCTTCGGTCGAAATACGTATCTGCCAAAGGATGCAAATTCTTAGTGGAATTAAAAGGAACAGTACTTAACGCGATTTTCTTTTTATTTAGGGATAATTGTTTTCCATAAATTTTGGAATTTATCCTTGGCAAATTTTTTAACTAAACTTTACCAGGTTTTAGATAAAGTTTATCAATAAATTATCCCGGAGTCTGCAATAGCAAAATTTAGTAGAAATACCCAAAGATTGCATTTATTTATTTTTTCACTAGAAAATATTTCAAATAATTCAGAAAAAAATATTGAGAATTCCGACAAAATTTCCAGAGCACCGTGTTTTAGAACCGCTGAACGGATTTGGATGAAAATGCATCACGCTAATTGTTCAGTGTTGTCAACAGCGTGATGCATTTTAATCCAAATCCGTTCAACGGTTTTAAAAAACGGTGCTCTAGAAAATTTGAGCGATGTACTCCAAATACCCTGTCCTTAAGTCACTTCATGGATCAGTTTATGAAATTCTGCATGGAATTCTGATAAATTTTACGAAACTAAAAGGCTATCCGTCATTTTTTATCGAACGGAGTGGCTACTTTATGAGTAAATGATAAATTTTACGAAATTAAGAAAATTTGAAACATTCAGAAGTAATCAATGAACCATTTGGCTGTTTTCGTGTAGGATAATTGATCCGATTATGGAGGAGTTGAGCACTGGGTTCATGTTTAAACCACAATTGTATCGCCCCAAGCATACTTTTTACATGGATTGAATTGAAAATTATACAATCTATTCTTTATCCACGGTAAAATAACGAAATATTGCCACTTTGAGGTTGTTATGAGCGTTTTATTCATTTTTATCTGAAAGAACTTTGTGTTCCTAATGTTACGGTATTTGTTCCTATTGTTGCGGTATCCCATTGAAATCATATGGGATACCGCAACATTAGGAATACAGCATCAAATATATCAATGAAAATATTTTTTCAGTAGGTTTTTGGAGAAATATTAAGCACACAAATGGTGCAGTCCCATAATTGAAGCATAATACATCTATTAAAAATGCTTTTTGGTAACATTTCAGTCGAAAAAGTGCTCGAATGCCACTACCGCAACAATAGGTATTACCGCAACGAAAGGAACAATTACCCTATTTAAAGGCACCGCTGAAACCTTTTGAAACCTTGAGAAACGCATACTTAACACCTTTAAATTCCCTCGGATCCCCTAAACTCCATGAGAGCGTCTGAGACCTGCTGATGCTCGCTGAAATTCAGGCTTGATAATCCTCCTCGAAATCAAAAGAGTTTGGCAACATGCTCTAGAGCGGTGTTTTGCTTTTGCCTCGTCGCGAGGGATCGAACGAACCCCAAACAGAGAGGCAATAAAAACTGAACGAGGAAGAGGGGAACGAAAAAAGAGCCGATGATTATTTCAGGTTTTTGAGTGCGATTTTCGCCTCGAGAGTCTTTCTTTGTATGGGAGTGGAACTCGCGAGAGCTTTTTGAGTGTGAGTGGACGTGAGAAACACAACAAGCAATTATGAGTGTTGGACGAACTCCTCGCTGCGCGGCCAGCTCGCGCTCGGTGCTGTTGAGGATGTGCGTTGTGATTTCTGAGTTTTATTTTCACTCCTCAGAAAATCGCCAAAATCGCTTCCTCATTTTCTCGCGAGGGAGTTTATGTCAAGCCTGCTGAAATTATGCTTAAATTTTCTGAATCCTTCAGGAACGCTCCTGACTAAGTAACATGTTTTTGTTAAATAGACTAGAAGTGGTTTTTAGAGTCCCAATAAAACCAAAATAAAAGCTGCAAGGTTTTATGATGGCTTCGAAATCCTCTACAAGATTAATGAATAATCATAATGTTGTTGGGCGGATCATAATTAAATGGTCCTGAAAGGCCTGTGGCTATATGGGAGCTTAACTTTTCTATGTGTCACAGATATGACAGGAAATTTTGACATGCACTTAAAAATATACATTTGAATTTTGGCCACGATGTTGATTCAAAAACTCCTACGCGCTCACGCCGGAATGCGTGGGAAAAGCGTTCGGTTCTGATTTCTCACTGAGTTGTGGTCTCGGAACCGGCGCAGCCCAGATTGTGGTGGGGAGGAGCGACGCCGAACACTCGGTCAGACTAGGGAAGCCAGTCATCCAGCCAACAACCGAACCGAACCGCCGTCGTCGTCATCCTCGTTGTCGTCGTAAAAGATATTCATTGATCCAAAATATTTCTCACTCCCACACGAACGACGGCGTTCTTCGGCGGAGATTCTTGGATTGCGCGTTTCCGTGGAGAGCAGCATCATTCCATTGAATCATCATCCTTGGAAGGGGATTTGGCGCGAGGATAAGAAAATCTTGCTTCGGATCCTGTGGTGGTGGGTGGAGATGGTGTGGAATGCGATTTTTCACTTCCCTCTTGGAGGATTCCGAAGATCTAGCTCTAGCTGCTAGGAGCCCTACCGAAAAGGGAGGATGGGAACAATCGCAAATGACACTCTCGGGGCTGTTTGTGGAGGGGGGTGTGGATTTGGATTGTAGTAGCAGCATCAGCGAGCAATGATTCAACTCTTTTGCAGTTTTCCCACACATAAAAATAGTTTTATGGCTTGCGAGTAGTGTGTTTCGGGAGAAGTATTTGCTATTGGGGTTGGGAGGATGGGAGGTTGGTGAAGACAATCATTGCGTTACCATATGAATGTTGCACGGCACAGTAGTGGAACGAGTTGTAGAACCGACTGGAGCGCAAATCTTACGAAACAGTCCTGAGTCACGATGGAACGCGTTTGCGAAATGGCGAGGAAAATTTTAATCGAAGCATTTTGGGGAGCTACGTCGTCATCACTCGGAGATGATATGACATCATTTTCCACGAAAATTCATCATCTGATAAGGAGATGTAGAACTAGATTTGCTTAAAATTTTTCTAAAAGATGTCCACGCTGTTAAAAATAATAAAATATTTATTTCAGAGCTTCTGCACTCATGATAAAGTTCAAAATTACTAGAATAACATTTTTAAAGTATTCACCAGATATTGATTTCAAAAATATCCACTGGATGCAAAAAAAAATAACCAGTATCATTTCCAATTTGTAGAATCCCCATAAAGTAAAAAAAAAAGTACTTGGAAAACCGGAGCCCACAAATCAAATCCAATGATGATATGAGCATTTCAAGCACCATTTAATCTACCCATCTGCCCCCGCTTAGTTTGGGGCTTGGGTTGCAGTTTTATTGCATTCGTGTAACCCACACAGAAGCCATTCAATAGCGGGAAGGGAATTTTCGCCGAAACTGGCAAAATCTATTTTACAAGGAAACCACGCTGGGGCTGTATCGATGACACGGGGCGGGCGACAACAAGTGTAGCCCCAGCGCCGTCAATTGATGATGCAATTATTTTTATTCTGTTTTTTTTTTGTCAACCAAGGCGTCGAAGGATGTTCGATGAATGGCGTCTCGATTGTAAGTCCTTGGATAGGCGAAAGGAATCGATTCTGGCTGGCAGGGGAGCTCTTGGAGACGATCTAGACATCAAGTGTACAAGTTGTTTCAAATAGCTTTTAAAAAACGCTTCTTATTGTTCGTTTGAACTAGCAAGATTTTCGTCCGGATTTTTCATATCACGCTCAATGGAAACAGTTATGTTTTTCCACATATTTGTCGGTAGTGCAATGTGTTCCCATGTTTGCGGCCAAAAAGGATAGTTCTTCAACCATAACAAAAGATCTACTCCACAAATTTTATCTTTGATTTCCAAAGCAAACACCACGAACAACAACCCGCACATTGGCTTTAATTGAAGATAGTTACATCATCATTAGGGCATTAGGCAACAATTAATTTGGGCAGATTATGCTTCGACAAAGCTTTTCAGAACGAAAACGATTATAACATCCCTAAAGAAGCCAGTGATGGAATTGTTCTCATCGTGAAGCAATTCGTGAGTGAAAAACCAACACAAGGCTTACTCATGATTCCGAGAGTAAACAGTGTGTGAGTTTATTCGCACCCACCTGCTTTGTGAGTAAGAAGCAGAACGAAAACAAAACAATAACTAGTGGAAGTGCGGAAAGTGCATTTTAATGTGGTTATAACAGCAAATCCAGTGACTATCTATCATAAACTACCCAAGTAATCATGAGGCCGTAAATATGGCCTAATGTCGGCTCTATAGTCGAATATAGAACCTGCACAGAAAAAAATATGTAATTAAAATTCAGCGAGAAATCATGCACATAAAGGGAATGCCAGAGTTAGTGCACTTTTACATGAGATATGATGTAATATTACATTACCATCGTGTAAATTTCCGCCAACCATCACGTAAACCATCATGGACTCCAACCGTTTACGCGACTATTAGCGGAAATTTACACGAACGTAACGTAATTTTACATGATATCTCATGTAAATATGCACTAACTCTAGCATTCCCTTTATGTGCATGATTTTTCGTTGAATTTTACATGAATATTTTTTTCTGTGTGGCTAATAGAGCTAATTGGTTCTATATTCTCTAATAGAGCTGCTTAAAAGCCACTTTTGGCGAATTATTCGGCCGATTGTCAAAAATGAGGAAAAGAAAAAAGGGAAATAACATGTTGTTAATGTCCTGTTTTTTTCAACTTCTTCCGCATTCATTGATGTTGCTTTTTTGCTGCTTGATGCAGATTTCAGCTGTTGTCCCCCGGGTTCCTGATCGGAAGTCCAAGTCCATTACGTTTTCCATCTCCTCCACCGATGCACCATGGAATCAGTGTGATCGAACTAGCATTTAAACCAGACAAAGCAAAACAGTTAAATCAACATAGGTACATGCCTCCATTCTGTGGAAATAGTCGATTGGAGTATCTCGATGGATTAAAATGACATGGGAGGGTGATGATTAAGTGTGGCGATTGCAGGAAGAGATGCAGGAGAATCAATTTTTATATAAATGGTCGGGAAACTTTGCAGAAGAGGAGGGACATGAACTGGAGGAGTTTGCTTTGAACTGAAGAACTATGAGAATTGTGTCTGGCATCACCACAATCAACATGAAAACATCAAGAAAGGCTTGAAAGATTCCACTATCCACTGAACAAGAGCATGCGCATGACACCAAAAATTATCGCGTTTCTAAGCATTCATTGATTGATCATGACCGACATGAGTCTGTTTTGGTCGAAATAAATTTGGATTGATATAAACGACATGTACTCCAAGCACTGTGACAGCACTGACAAACTTCTTTACAGCTTGTAGGCTTTATACCGGCATACAGGTGCTTACTGCTAACAGTGCCTATGAACATTAAGAATGCTTATATAGAGCTTTTCAGCACCTTTCTACAGTTTATTATACGAATCCTCAAAGAATTCCTTTTGGGACTTCTCCAGGAATTGTTTATTAGATTTATCTGGGCGGGAAATCCTTCCTCCAGCAACTTCTTCCGGGATTCCTCCAGAAGCTCCTTCTAAGTCTCCTCTGGGAATAACTTTATGGTTGCATCTTATAGTTACTTCTGGTTTTTCTCCGGGATTTTTTTAAGATTACACCAGAGTGGCATCAGGGAGATTTCTCCAAAGATTCCTCCAGAAATGCCTCCAGAGATTCCTCCAGGGATTCCTCCAGAGATTTTTCCAGAAATTCCTAATGAAAACCTTCCAGTGATTCCTCCAGAAATGCCTCCAAACATTACTCCGAAGATTCCTCCAGGAATTCCTCCGAGGATTCCTTCAAAAATTCCTCTGAAGATTCTTCCAGGAATTTCTCCAGGAATTCCTCTGAGGATTCCTTCAAAAATTCCTCCAGAAATTCCTCTGAAGATTCTTCCAGGAATTTCTCCAGGAATTCCTCCGAGGATTCCTCGGAGGAATCTCCGGGAGAATTTCTGAAGGAATGCCTGGAGGAATCTCCAAAGTTATTACGGCAGGAATCTCCGGAAAAATTCTCGGAGGAATCTCCGGAGGAATTCTTGGTGGAATGTCCGGAGGAATTTCCGCAGAAATCTCCGGGAGAATTCCCGGAGGAATCTCCGGAAGAATTCTCGGAGGAACCTCCGAAATAATTTCTGGCGAAATCTCCGTAGGAATTCCTGAAGGAATGCCTGGAGGAGTCACCAAAGAAATTACTGCGGAATCTCCAGAGGAATTCTTGAAGGTATCTCCGGAGGAATTCTTGAAGGTATTTCCGAAGGAATTCTTGGAGGATTTTCCGAAGGAATTCTTGAAGGAATCTCCGGAGGAACTTCCGGAAGAATCTCCGGAAGGATTCCTGGATGAATCTCGGGAAGATATCCCGGAGGAATCTTCGGAATAATTCCCGGAGGAATCTCTGGAAGAATTCCCGAAGGAATCTCCGGAAGAATTCCCGAAGGAATCTACGGAAGAATTGCCGGAGGAATTCCTGGAGGAATCCCCGGAGGAGTTCCTGGAGGAATCTCCGGAAGAGTTCCTGGAAGAATCTCCGGAGGAATTTTTGAAGGAATCTCAGAATGAATTTCTGGAAATTTGCTCCAGAAGATCTTTCGGTGTTTGCTCCAGAAATTCCTTTGGAGATTCCTCCGAGTAATTCCTCCAGGAATTCTGGAAAAATTGCACGGGAATTTCAGAGGATATTTTAGATGAGTTTCTGGGAAACTCCTGGAGGAATTTCTTGGAAACTCATTGGGGAATTCCATAAGAATTTCTGCAGGAATTCCCAGGGAACTCCTGCAAGAATTCACGGGCAACTGCTGGGTTCACTCCCGTCGAACTCCTGGAGGAATTAACGTCTGGAACTTCTGCCCAGCTAACACAAAGTCTTATATGATGTTGTATAGGATGCTAAAGTGGAGGCCATATGCGTACTAGTATGGGACACGCTTGTATGGAAAAAATAAATCCTCGCTCCAGTGGACTTTTTCGATTCCATTTAGGTCCCATATGAACTGTATAAAATTTCAGCGCAATCGGTGAAACTATAATTTAGCGCAAGCGGTTCAAAGTTTGCATAGGATTTACTATGGGAAAAGCTACACTTTCAAACAAAAAATCACAGAGGTCACCCTTTGTCTCCTTAATTCAAATCGATCAACGCCTTTCGTAGAAAAATTATTAATGAAACTTTCCTTCGAAGACCGTAAAACGATTGGATGCTTGTGGAAAAAGTTATTGATTTATTACCGATTAGTGATCCAACGGACAGCTTTTTGTTTTGTTTTATCAGCAGCACTGCTGCTGCCGTTGTTGCATGGGGTGGCGGGAGGCATCACCACCCCCAGAAACAGCAGCAGCCAAGGCAGCAGCTACAGTGCTGCTAATAAAACAAAACAAAAAGCCGTTCGTTGGATCACTAATCGGTAATAAATCAATAACTTTTTTCACAAGCCTCCAATCGTTTTGTGGTCTTCGAAGGAAAGTTTCATAAATGATTTTTCTACAAGAAGCGTTGATCGATTTGAATTAAGAAGACAAGGAACAACCACTGGGATTTTTTATCTGAAAGTGTAGCTTTTCCCATAGTAAATCCTATGAAAACTTTGGACCGCTTGCGCTAAATTATAGTTTCACCGATTGCGCTGAAATTTTATACAGTTCATATGGGACCTAAATGGAATCGAAAAAGTCTACTGGAGCAAGGATTTGATGTTTGTCCCATACTAATGCGTACATGCTTCCATTTACCCGCGTGTAAAGTGTACGTATATCGCCTCCATTTTTGCATCCTATGCAACATCATAAACGATCATGTGTTTGCTGGGTGGAAATGAACTTCTGCAGGCATTCCCGGGGTACTCCCGGAAGTTTTATCGGGGATTTCCTGGAGGAAGCACGTGAAAAAATTTATCGACGATTTCCTAGGGAATCAATGGAGGAATTTCCGGAACACTCCTTGAGGAATTCCCGGGGAACTCCTACGGGAATATCCGGGAAACTCCGGAGGAATTTCTGATAATCTTCTGAAGTAGGAACTTGAGGAGAACTTCTGAATGTATTCCCGTGAACTCCTGGGGGACATTCTAGAGGAATTATCGGGGATCTCCTGAAAGAACTCTTAGATTCTCACAGAATTCCCTTTTTCCAGGAAACAAACATATTCACCGAACTGAAGTTTTTTTTTTAATTAACCGCAGGAAATCCGCTCTCATTGTGTTTGCCAGTAGATGTAGGAGAAATTAGATCGCTAATGGCGCTGTAGTCAATAAATTAATTTATTTTATTTCATACCTCAGATGCATTTATCCATTATTTTTAAATACACATGTTGTTGTGAATGTTTTGTTTTGGTCATAAAAATTGGTTTGACACTGGTAGGGCCGGTACTGACGCTATGAAGGTGTGCAAACTAGATGTTGGTTACACGAACACTCGCGACATTGACATTCTGAGGCTAGTTATTCTACTGTTTTGCCGCAGCGGCATACTTGTGGATTTTATAAAGTACATACCACATACCACAGTGCTTTTGCATTCCGTTGCCGGCTCCATTTCATTTCCCGTTTCAAACTCATGTTGTTTCTTGAATCCTTTCCTTGTCAAATGTTTGACCATGTGAACTACAGGCCTAAGACCCCTGTACACTAACAGCTTCATGCACACTGATGTCTTTGGTGTAAAAGAAGAAACAAAAAGAAAGAGAAATGTCACTTTTACTCACGGAATAATACATCGACATATTATTCCGTACGGAAAATTAGCAACATGACTGACAGCATCGTATGGCAATGCCATCTGTTGGCACATCTTTGTGGCTGCGAATTATTTATCAACTGCGAACGCTTAAGTAATTTTGATTGCAAAAGTTTTACGTGACCATTTCTTGTCCTATCTTTTTATACAGTACTAACCATGTGGAAACTAGCCATTAACAAACAACTGATTCCACACCTGCAACATGGCAACCATAATAGTCACGAACTTTCAATCTTTTGATGCAGCTGTTCGAAAAATGTAGCATCGAGAACTCTTCTTGCATTACGTGTCAACTGGAACAGATCCTGCTTATTAGTTCAGTGTTCTATGATGACATCATTCACGAATAGCTTCATCACAAGATGGCAGCTACGTGTCCTGTTACGGTCGCCATGTTATAGGTTTATATCGCGAGCACATGCTAAAAGGAGGACTTTTCTTTTGGTGAAGAATTCTAACAATGGCTTGCTATGAAAATAGTCACTAGAGACGACTGGAAAATACCCTTGATTGCTAACCAATAAATTAATTGATTTGTATTTCGACCTCGCTTTGAAAAGCTTTCACAAAGTTAATTAGGTAGAGAACACTGGAGTGACATTTATGAAAAGCATGCATCTTGCATTTTTTTGTTATCGGTTCCCTTTCCCATCATATGTTTAGGAAGCTTTCGAAAGACAAATAGATTGCCTTTCATCACCACATCCAGAATATTTCTTCCCGAACATCAAAAGTTATTATTATTTTTCTTCTTCGCTGAGACTGACGTCAATTGACTAAGTACTTCCGTGTTTCCTCTTGTGGTAAGCACAGAAAATGATCATTTCCGCTCATCATCATCATCATCATCAGTATCATTATTCTAAGAAACTTGCCTCTCATGGCGTGGAACGAGTACCATCAGCATCAACTACTATTGCCAAAAATAACATCCCAAGTTCGACGATTTACATGACTGTGGTTGCCATGACTGTGAGCAATTAAGGGGAACTGTTATACCACTCCTCGCCTCAGAAGAAAGAATCATCCTCCGATCAGATGCATAATGGTCCTCATGCCACCCCGATTCTTCCATCAACCCGCCCCCCGGCGGATCTTTAAAATTACTTTTACACAAGTCCAAATACACGTCGTAGCTTCGATTTGCATCTCAGCAAATCTCCATCGAGATCCCCCCGCCAAAAATCGACCGATTTATGCAAATTCCGATAATGCAGGTTGACTGCACCTGGTCGACGATTTACTGCCAAACTGCTTCGGGGAGAGCTCTCGGGTCGTTCGATGATATCGTCGAATTACTCCCCCTTTCCTTGAGGTGAATCCCCAAAAAGGGAGGACACAATCGTCGCATCGCATCGTTTCCACATGGCTCCAACATGACCCTCAGCATCCTTTACCGGGCAGGGGTGATTCACAATCATCCTACTGTTATGTTTTTTTTTTTGCGTCTTTCATTTTCAGTGGGTGGTCGTTCGTTGTCGGAATGAAATTTACTGCTATTTTCTATTCTGTGCACCTCGACAGGGGGGTTATCATTACCGCGGTTTTGTGCTAGGTGCATCACTTCTGAACGAGATGCACGGGGTTTCCATTGGCGTGCACTAGGATGAGTGGAGAAGAAGATATTTTACAAATCTTACGATCAAGAAAAAACATTCCTATCAACTCCAATTTCTTCCTAAAACAACTCTAAATTCAGTCAAAATATTATCCCAAAAAAAAATCAGGAACTTCCTCCCATTCGCCACGGACACGCGACTGCCCCCAAAAAAAATTGCACATCAATAATGAACGGCGGAAGGTCCGCTCTGTCCGCTCTGTGGTGCTTCGCTAGCAACATTCTCATCGGTGGTGGTGGTGGCAGGGACCCATTGTTGATGCTAGGAGTCAGGCGAGCAAAACTGCGCGCTGAAACGATTGTTGAAAGAAGATAAATGAGCGCTCATCAGCGAATGGTGGTGGCCGGCGACGTGTGTGGGTGGTTGGCTTGCAAGCTGGATACCACCGCACCGTAACGAATAACTCCCGTTGTTCCAACAGCTTCTCACTCCCTGTGTTTAGGTGTTGTATGCTACGGTTGACGGGTTTTGTGTGCGGTATTGTTTCAAGAAACGGTCGTTGCTTTCAGGTGAACGTGAGGATATGGATGCGTTTGTGTGTATCTCGCTGCACAGAAAACAAGTGTTAGCAGTTAGTGCGCTTTTACGTTGAGGTTAGTCATGTGGTATACAAGCAAATAGATGTAACAAAAACACAAATTTTATCTCAAAAATCATAGCGACGCAAGTATAATTGTTCAATGTAAAAACCGTCAATCAAACAAATAATTACATGGTGAAAAATGTATGGGAGCATAGAATAGCTGACGTTATACTCAGAACATTTTTCGATTCAAATATAGTTACAAAAACATTATCGACATGGTGTTTAATAACCCTTTAATAGGTACCAGAGGAACATAAACGTCCTACCGAAACACTTTTTTCAAACTTTAAGTCTACTTGTCTGTACCATGAACACGTGCAGGGTCATGTTCAGGATGGAATAGAAGGTCCGTTGCCCGGAGTGAGCTATGAATGGCTTTGTCTGGGGTCTCTTTTATCGAGTGGTATCCCTGGGCATAACGAACGAGGATGATGATGATGATGAGCCAGGTATGGTTTCAAACGAGCGAGGACCTTAACTACAAATTGGCTTGACATGGAACATCCATGTTCATGTTTCAGTGTCTTGAATGATGCTTGACGGTTAAATTTGGTGGCAATCTGCAATACTGAAAGAGATGTTTGCAATGATCCATCGGTGTCGGTTATAAAATCGATGATTATGCATTCGATTGAGCTATTGTTTTAAAGCCAGTCACAAACTATCCAACTGACATGGAGTTTCATTGGCATGCTTTGACGAACATCATCACCTCTATTCTGTTTGCGGTGTCGCTTGGAGGAACAATTGAACTATTAATCCTGTTCAGTGTGGTAGGTTAAAGTCACTCGAACTTGCTGCATCCTGTTCTCACCCCTATTATGACCAACGAGATGCAGCTGCTTCGAGCAACTTCAACCTGCCACACTTTATTCAATACTATTTAAGGGTCCAACAAATCTTTTTTGAGCATGAGCCATCGGTTCACATGCATAACGTGTGACTTCTCGCAAGTTATTAATATAGTTTATACTCACATAGACTCTACGTCCCCACTGGAACTTGGCCTGCCTCGCTTCAACTTGGTGTTCTTTGAGCACTTCCACAATTATTAATTGAAGGGCTTTCTTTGCCTGCCATTGCATGAACTTGTATCTTGTGCGGCAAGTACAATGATACACTATGCCCAGGGAGGCGAGAAAATTTTCCAGACTGGAACGGGAATCGAACCCACCGTCTCCGGATTGGCGATCCGTAGCCTTGGGCTTCGTGGCCGAGTGGTTAGCAGCGTCAGTCGTTTAGGTGTCTCGTAAGCCTCGGAGTGTGGGCTCGATTCCCGCTCCAGTCGGGGAAAACTTTTCGTCGGACGAAAAATTCTCCACTGGGCCTCTGGGTGTTGTATGTGTTGTCCGTTATCAAATGTAAGTATTGTTCAGTCTGTAGAGGCCGCAAGGTCAAAGACGGTATAATTGTCTTTGTCTTTAATCAATTAAACGACCACAAGAGTATCCGAGAACTCTATGGAGTAGAGGCAATCGGATCTACAAGCGAAATCTGTGATCTATTGGAGCATCATGAATAAAGTTCTTGCTTAAACAACCTCATGCAACTATGAGCTGTCAAGTGGTGAGTTCAATGTCTGTCAAGAACTCCCTTGAGTTGAGATAATCGGATCTATAAGCAGACTTTGTTGCCTGTAAAAGCTGTATGATTAAGATTCCTACCCAGCCTCAGGATCTGTCAAGGGGTGAGGAGTGTTTAAAGGGTCTCCAAAAACTCCCTTGAGTAAAGCTCATCGAATCTGCAAGTGCAATCAATTCAAACTTCTTGTAGCTCTTTTGGAAGCGCCTTGAACACCTCTAAAGCTCCTGAAATGCTCCTAATCAGCTTGAAACGCCTTTGAAACCCCCTGAGATCTCCCTTCAGCTGTATCAAGCAGTGGGCTGACTCCAGAGGCACGGGAATTCGTGCCCTGAAGCTAATCTAAAAAGCTGTGAAGCTTCCAAAAACCCATCCGACACCTCCTGAAATGCTTAAAAATCCACATGAAAATCTCCTGAAGCCCATCTGTGAAACCACTCAAACCCACACTGAACCCCGTTAAGCCTCGTGAACGTCTTGAAATTGCTTTCAAACCCTTCTGAATCTCTCCTGAAGCTTTCCTGAGTTCATCGCAATCTACGGCAATGCCCCAAAACGAGTTGATAAGCTCTTGAAACCCCCTGAAACTCACGTGGAAGCCAGTGAAGTTACCCAAAACTTCCGGATATATCTCTCCATGAAACTCCCAGTAGCCATTTGAAATCCCACTGAAATGCATCATAAGTCCCCTAAACCCCTCTGAAACCCCCCTGCGGTCCTCTTGTAGCTTACTGAACTCCCCACCCTGAGACTGTCATTAAAACGCATTTGCAAGCGAAACGTATGGAAACCGTTCTGAAGTTCCTCCCAAAAAACCTCATAGAACTCTCTGACACCTCGTGCAACCCCCTTGAAACGCATCTGAAGTCCCTTTAAACTCCCATGGAAGCCCCCTGAAACTTTCTCAACCTCCTCTGAAACCCCGCATGACTTCGTCTTCAAAAATCCTAGCAACTCACCAAAGAAGGCCTGAAATTGTCACTTGGAAAACTAGATTGGAATGAATTCCCGAGAGGAAATAAGAAATCATCAAAGCGTTATATGCTGCCGCCCTCCTTTAAATCCTTTGCAACCTTAAAATTCATCGAGGTAATAAACTGATTCCATTTTGGTAATGACTTCAGAGAGGTCTCTATTTGTGCATCCCCCACTTTAGGTAATGAAGGTTCAAGTGTATCCCTCAAGGTCAGCCCCCAATCGCACCAGCTTAAGCCCATTTATCTGCTTCTCAATCGCATGATTTCACTACCACTGCTGCAACCAGTGCTTTGGTCGAACATTTCCTCTCTGGTTATCTGTTAGTCACTCCCCCTGCTACTGCACCAAGAAATTAATAGAAGTAGGGTATCGCGCCACTTGGGCCGTGGCTTCTATATTCGTCTGTTTTCCACTATAACTCAGTCAATTTTGAACCAATTGACTTGAAATGTTGTACACGGGAAGATACTATACCTATCTCACCACATTTCAAAAGTTGTGTCAATTGGTTCAAATTTGACTGAGTTATAGTGGAAAACAGACGAATATAGAAGCCACCGCCCAAGTGGCGCGATTCCCTATCGAATGCAGATAGTTGATTCTTTATTACTCCACTAAACCTAACCTCCAAAATGTTTGTCAATTTTCAAGTGACTTGACAGATGTAACATGAGCAGAAAGAGGACGGAAACAAGGTTCGGTAAAGTAGAAGATATGTTTTGCTTTCATCGTGTGATACTGTGATCTGTCAAATGACTTGTTAACCGTTCTTGTGCACAGTCTTCAAAGATCATCATTGCGTACGTGAGTTTTAAAAAGCATGCTTTGAAAAAATCTTATAACAGACGATCAATTCAAATATTCGCATTTTATTGCTCCTATGCTCCTTCGATCGAAAATAGTGCATCATTGATTCAAATCATTTCATTCCAACGGTACTGATATTCGGGTTTATGTTCGGGCTATTTTACTGAGCTTTTTGAAGCGGGTTTATTAAATGCGTTGTTAAATGCAGTGTTTTTGATGTGCAATTGTCCATTTCAGTCCACACCACTGCCGTACGTAGATGAATCGGATTCATCTCTAGCGGGATCTGGGAAGCAATACAACAAATGTGAACAAAATGTAACCTTACACACTTAATCAAGCCGAAAAAAAAATACAAAATGATGGAACAACTTCATTCCTATAACCAGGGTCTCCTAGTGAACATCCGAAATTGGCTTCGAATACCTCTGAGATAATGACCGTATCTAAGGAAGCGTCAAATATGTGACAATGCGAGTTCTCAGTACCGTGATGAATGAAGAAGAAATTATGTTGCACATTCATCATTTCCAGCTACTTTCGGAGGGATATTTGAGGGAACCAATTTGGGAGTTAGTTGGAGGAAAATGTTCATAAAATGATTCATTGATGAATCTCGACCATGAACTCTGAGAGTTCAGACAGTGTTAAGCAAATTTTCCTGTGCATGTCTTTCAGAATTAGTAATACGTTTTTTTGATCATATACGGTGTCAAGGCAAAAAAAAAACACTATACGATTAAAAATGAATTTTTATTCTGGTTAATAATAAAACACGGACATGGGTTTTTACGTTTGGTGGGAAATTCAAGTGAAATTCAAGCAGAGAAGATCAGCCAAAAAAGGGCATACAGCTGGCCGAAGTGATCTGTGGACTCTATATCTTCAACACAATACATATTGTTCATAATGCCGCTCTTCTCTAACAGCTCGGTATTAGCAGAACTGAAAATGAAATAAATTTTGAAACATCTTCCTCTTTATAATATTTATTGAATAAATTACTTCAAACCTTACAGCTATTCGCAACGTACCGCAACTGGCACACATTCGGCGATGATGAAAATTTTCAGTCGCTAACAACAAGGGCCGAGTTGGTTGCTAGGCCTACCATGTATGCATGCAAGCTCTTGTAGCACACTCAGCCAGTGTAAAGAGCTGTAATTGATTTGCATCAATGATGCAGTATTTTCTGGAAATGATAGGCACAAATCATGGCAATGCTGATTTGGAAAATAAGGAGCGTGCATTCTCCTGCTCCTTGTTTTTCAGATCATTGCAATGCAATGCAAAGGAAATTTTGAAGACTGCTTGTGCATTAGGGTTATTTTTGATCCCAAAACGTACACTGCCGGGGCCCGTGGCGAAGTGGCTACAAGTTTTCTTCATAAGCAGATGGTCATGGGTTCGATCCCAGCTCCGGCACTTTCGTCAGTTGCTCTTTCCCCCTGAGAGCAGCTGACACTGATCCTCTTCTGAGCCCATGGCTCAAATGAACTCGGATACTTGGACATCGGCGAACGGCAACCCATAATGGACCCCCAATCGGACAAGAAACAGGAACAACCAAGAGCCACACATGAACATCCTCGCGCTCATAATTCTACCATGATAGGGTAGAAACTGAAAGCAGCGCAACGGCAACCAGTTCGATCTAGTACAATTAGAAATAGAATACATTTGGGCGCTGTACAAAGTATATGTACAGCTTCCAATTGGAATCGCTCACGCAGTGCCCCAGTAGACAATAGAGCTGTAAATTAGGTTAAGTGATTGAAGAATTAAAAAAAACGTACACTACGTCAGCGAACTGTTCACAACGTGATGCATAAGGAATGTGAAATATGAAACATTTTGGAGGTCAGGTTCAGCGTAAATAATACAAGACCCCAGGAAATGTTTGGTTCGTGAGAGCCCTCCTGGGCGCTTCAAGCCATAGAGCCTAGACTGCACATCTACTTCATAGGTTCCCAAACTTTTCATAAATAATTGAACCCAAACCAGTAAAAAAATTGAAGATTAAAAGTTCAGATAATATCTTCTAAAGGTTAATTTGCATTCAAATAATACAATTTCTAAAGCTTTTGCTTGAGCTTGAGCTTGATTGACCGCCCGTGGATGCTACTCCAGTATCGCCAGACCAGCTACACTCACACAAGGAACTAATGACTGTTGTTATTGTTATTGTTATTGTTTATTTAACTTCAAATTTCGAAAGAGGGAAAATCCCTTTGAGTGATTTCAACATTAAAAACATTCTAATGACTGTTGGTAATCTTCTATTTTTAGGCGACAATGATGCCTGCCTCGTCAGGTTGCAGGTCAACGTGTGGAAGGGGAAGGAAGTGAAGATTGCAATCGTTTGCATCAACAGTAGACCAAATATACCTCTGAGTTTGCACAAATTCATGCTAATGTCGAAGTGTTGGAGGGATAGGGTTGGCAAAGGGTTCACACATTGGTGCGTGGATGCCAGGCGTAAGGCAAAATATTAATATGTTTATTACTCTTAAGATAATGCGGCACAGTTTGCTTGATTGCATAACTCGTAAGCGTTATATGACAAATTGACACTGTGCAGTAAAAGTTGGAAGTAGGGAAACGGCTTTTTCGACCCGTTTCTTTTCTAGCGATGGCTATGACCATATGAATATGAGTTGTATATGTTGAGTGCAGGAGAAAGTATATAGAAAGACACAAGTAAGAGAAACGGAACGGGCCAGGGATTAAACCTAGGACCTTCTGTATACGAATCAGAAGCGATAGCCACTAGACCACCATGCCCGTTTAATACAAATTCAAAAAGATTTCAAGGACTTATTCGAAAGTCGGGCAACATCCGTTCCAGTATGTAATTAATAACGCCGCAGCTGAGAGGGCTGAATTCATGTTGATCTCGGCAAGATAGTCCATTTTCAGTATCGGCATATTTTATCTTTCCGATTTACTCAACCGATAATATCGACGTGGTAGACGTGCGTACAGAAAATGAGGTTTCCGACGAACAATTTCGAAGATTTACATCCTCATGCATAGCGCAATATTTACTAACACTTTGGCATATCTCGCCTCCACCGTTGGAGGTTTCGGCACCCGCAGTGGTCCGTACATGTACATTGTACATAACCCCATAGCTATCGTTCTATCCGTCCGTGGGTCTTCTGGATAACTCATTATTTGGAAGCAATCGATCTTCCGACCAAGATCGTGTGTTCGTGGTGGTAGTCGTGAGCGCTTATTCCATCAATAAAGTTCTCTAAAGTCCTGTTGATTAAGTCAAAGCTCTATTTCGAGCACCCGGTTGTTCTCAGTGGATCTATTGGTTCTTTTATGTAGTTATCGCTGACCTTATGTGTTCCATCTCGGTGGAGTACAACGTGAATACGCAAGCTGTAGCGTCATTTAGAATTTGGTCATTTCAATGGCCGTCACCAAAACAGCCGTATCAGCCCGAGAAGGTGGTAGGAACTCGTTGCGACCGTTTTGTTCAACCTTGACACACATATTGGTATTGGATACTTTTTAGTGAACTGCATTTGTATTGGACTGGGTTGGCTATTAACCAGTTTGACTACTCCAGATGTGCTCGCGTTCCGGCAGTGACAAAGCCAGGTAAGAGCAGTAGTGTCAGGAACTTCTTCCCGGGACGCACTCAGGATGAAAAGTCATAATAACTTCACCTCTCAAGTGGTGGAGTGCTCACGTCCCCGCAGAGATGGAACCTTTTGGAAGAAGATGACAGTTCGAGCCACGTACGCCGTGAACGATTGTACTCTTTCTAGGTTGATCGTGCTCATCGTGGGGTCTGTCTCGCGTTTCGTCGGCTAAGGAGTCTGTCCACACTCTATTGCACTGTATACAGGTTCTACTCTAGATCCAACTAGCGCTTACGGGCTACGGCTTCGGCTCCTCGTGTTTTCGCTCGCTTAATCTCGACTTTGGCGTTCCTTCATCATACTCTAATTCTAGTATAACAAGAATCCAACAATTTGAAACGAAGATAATACGGTAGATTTTGGTGAATTGGTAACGTAGCGTGACAGACGAATGATAGGATTACAGAAAAAAAACTCCGCAGGAACAAGGTAGAGTACGGCGACTTCGTGGACGACAGCGAATGCGCTGGCTGCATGCCACAGAAGATGACCTAAAACCATTAAGGACAGACTTGTTAGAAACCCAAAATGGCCGCCACAATGGCCGACTTTGGCACCTACTCACGACTTTGAGCGCACAAATCTCTTCGTAAACAAAGTCAGCGCACCTGATCTTCTTACTTTAAGCTTATTACATGTGAGCAAGAACAGAATAACAAAATGCACTGTTGTTTGAAGCTTGCTTGTTGAGATTTGTGCGTCTGAAGTTCTGATGCACTGTTGAAGCGGGATTTCAAGACGTTTGTCCTTAACGTTCGGAGAAACTAGAGGAACATCGCCCAGCCTTGATGACGATGGTGCTCTACTATACTCACTGCACTACTGTAGTGAAGTAACGCTGTAACCTTGTTGCTTTCGCGTAGCCATACTAATTTTGAATTTAAAAAAGTTAGATGAGTCTTTAAATTTATTGCATGGAACTGTTAATATACAAGTGTTAATCCACTATGCTAGTTTCGATGAATTTGAAGTTTTATCTATGGGTATGCAACCAAAGAAGACAGGCGAAGAGAGGGGCTGCTGACATTATTCTCTGAATTGTATCCATATGCAGACGGCGAGAATGCAGAAAGTGTTTTTGTTGCAGCGCCAAGACCTTTCCTTCCATCACAATATTGTTAGAACCGGGCCGGTAGAATGACCTTTGACCACTGCAAGTGGAAATCCTTCCTACACTCGAATAGGACGAACTTGGCATTCCGATATGAATATTGGGGAAACTAGTATGAAATGCTTTTCTGAGGTCAAAAGTTTCATCTAAAAGCAATCAGCAGACAACTTTCAATTAACCATTCAATTAACCATAAATTCTGGAATTTTGAATTTCTAAAGCTTGACTGTCTTTGATTCCAGTAATTTAAGTCTAAGATAAAGCCGTATACGCGATAGTGTACAGCGCAAGTGCTTGCAGAGGATTTCTGGGATCGATTCGATCATCGTACCTGTCACACTATGTTTGAAAACATGAAATTGTAAATTTGACAAAGAATGCTACCAGTTATTAACATACATACGTTGAGAAGGAGTCAGACGCGCCAACTTGGCCAATTTATTGGGTGGGCAAAGCCTGGTTTTTCTGATTTTTTGTATGGGAAAATCGAAAAATCGTCAAATGTTGGGGGGGGGGGGGGCAAAACGATGCTTGCCCCCCCTAAGTTGGCGCCTATGGAAGGAGTCTTTGTCACACTGAAGACCTTACGTCGAGATCAAGGTTCTCGTCCTTTTCTTGAAGGCATGCGTTTCACCCAAGTGCACAAAGCTGCAGTGTTGAATGCGGAACTGAAACGGACAACTTTGAGAACAAACTGTCCGGGTTCCGGCTTCCGGTACAAAGCAACAGTAGTAGCAACTACATATTCCGAGCCTGTTCTGGTCCCATCACATATTCATGGTGTCGTTCATTCCATTTCCAACCACTACTAGGGGAGAGTTACCAGGGATGGAGGTTGCAGCACGTGTGCATATTTGCATTAAGGGAGAGAAGCGGTAACAGGAGGTGTTCCGGGGGGGGGGGGACACATGCAATCAACTCGCCATTTTGATGCCATCATCATTTGATATTTTACTTTGCGTACTCTCCCGTTACCAACATTTATAATGCATTTCCATATCGCGTCGATCCTTTGGATTCTGATGCTGCTGCTGCCGGTTGCCGGTTGCCGCTTTGCTTAGATGGAAAATGGAAAATTCCCATGCGCTCGCTCGTTCGGGTGCACTACAATGCCATACCTAATGCGGAGCGATGTGGTGGGTGAAGGTGCGAGCCGGGTGATGCATCGCTTTTAAAGCCCACTATCGCTAGCGTCGTCGTCATCGTAGGTGGAAGCGCAGATGCGGAAAAGTGGATGCTTAGCATCGAGTAATTTGATATTTTCTGGTTGCAACTAAGTTTCGCTGATAGGATACGAGCTTCGAAGTATATTGGCAACATACTACACATACAAATTTTCAATTCAAACGTATTTTAGTATAGTGATTTAGAATAAACTCACGAAACTTTCATTAAACAATGTGCTGAATAATACATTTCTCTTGATTTGATTTTGGTTGATTATTTAATTATTATTGATTTTCTGTATGTTCAGTGACACATGTCAGTATCTCTTGTGAATTTCTTGAAAGAATCATTGGAAGAATATCTGGAGTAATCCTGACTGTATTCTAGTAATCCTTGAAAGATATTTGGTGGTGTGGGCTCCTTTAAGGAACCCCTGGATGAGCCCCAATAAACTCCTAGAGGAATCCCTAGAAATACAAAAGAAATTCCTCCTGGAATATCTAGAGAAATCCTTGATGAAAGTCTCTGAATGGTTTCCTAGACGAATCCCTTAGCACACCTCTAGAGCAGCCATTCTTAAACTTCTTTACCGACGCGTGTATTTCTAATAATGCCGCCACCTAGTGAACGAATCTCGAACCAAGGTTGTCGTCGTCCGATAGTTCTTAGTCTACTGTATACATTTTCTGAAGAAACTATTCTTCTATCTCATCGGATCTAGAGGTATACGTTGTGCAAAGTATGTGTCCAATTTAAGATATGGAACTGGTTTTGGGAGTCCCGCCGGAAATGGTCAAATGTCAACCCATGCATGCGACACACCAATTCGCGGCTTTTTTGGTAACCTGATAAGCAGTTAGCCCGTCTAAGATGGCGTAGTGCACGTTCAGGGAGCCTGTCTGGGTTGACTCAAACATCCTGCAAGAGTTAAAACAAGAAAATATTCTCAGACCATATTTGGGACAACTGGTAGTGTCATGGAATCGGTTCCGGGTGTCCCACCGGAAGTAATAGCAACCAAAGCTTTGCATGCGGCATATCAAATAGTGGTATTCTGATAACCTAGTGAACGGTTAACAAAAGAAAATTGTTTCAGAGCACATTTAGGGCTACCGATAGTGTTCTAGAATTGGCTCCAGGTGTCCCGCCGGAAGTGATCAAATGTAAGAGTAATCCAAGCCCATGAATGCTACAGTAAATATCCGCAATATTCTCAGGATTCAGGAATATTTCGGTAAACATCGACGGAAAGATCATTAGTATTCGAAGAGAAAGGCTCTATCACCACTAGGTGGATTAATCTGGATTTTATCTGCGAGCTTTGTCGGCCAATGACCATTTCCATTTGTATATCGTGTAGCAGGCACGAAGATGCTCTATGTCCAAGGAAGTAAAGGAAATTTGCTTTACGAAAAGTTCCTGGACCGATCAAGAATCGAAACAGTCACTCCCATCATGGTCATGGTGATTACGCACGTCTTTACAGCTGTGGCTACATGGGCCCTTGTTGTAATTTATGTAATATGTACTGTAAAGCATTCACAACTGCATCGTCCACAACGATCTTCCAAACAGAACATTATCCTCTCAACCTGGTAACCCTACCATCAAAAAACCATCACATCTTATCGCACCGTTTCGATCTCACTCACCTCCTCCAATGACCAACCAACTGTTGCGCACCATTCCAGGACAAGCCAAGAATGGCGCTGAAACTGCGAAACACAACCGATTCATGACAACCATCCATTTTACGACTCCATTCGACCAGCGCCGCCCATTCGAGATGGACATATAGGTAACAATCGAACCATTACCCGGCCGGTGGCCGGCGGCCAGCAGCAGCAATGCCCTCAGTCAGCCAGAAACGGTAACGAACGGACCTCTTTTGTTGAAGGTATGGAAGGTTCATCGCCGTCGTCAGGTGATGGTTTCCTTCCTGTCTACGCGCTGTTCTCAGCAGGTCGTGCCATTTTCACTGGATACTATACGATGCTATCTGTCCCTTCCTCCCTCCTGGATTCACGGAGGTGGAAAGGGGGCTTTCGGCGGAGTTTAACCAAGCCGCGCCAACAGCTAGCTCTATGGGCGAAGAACAACGAACCAACAAGAGTGTGGATGACGAAGGCGAAGCATCGACGACGACGACGACCACGACACACGTGTAGGCTATTAATTGAATTGTTAACGGGTCGTGTGTGCGTGCGTTCCGTACGAGTACCGTACACCAGGGGCAAGTTGAACCCTTTGATTAATCCTTTCCAATGAATTTACTGTATCTACTATTTTACAACAATTGAAGTGATGCTTTATAAATAATTAAACCGTAGGAAAGGTTTTCCAAACAATGCCTAAATTTGGACATTTTATATGGAACACTAGACATCAAATTTACGAAGAGGCTATAGCAGACTGTGCGCGCGAGTGGCTGCGCTTTGATAACTGTCACGCGTTGTTTTTGAGTATAGCTGGCCGAAGTGAGAAACAGCTGGAGGTGCCATGCCCTCAGCAAGTGTTACCTCGGAAAGTGTTTGATAAATGATAAATGGTGTTCTACATATTTCTCTTACCTGGCAACTTCGCGGATCATATAAGGTTGAGTATGATAAATCGCGATTGTTGCGAGAGTTCGTCATAATTCGTCATATTCCCATTGGGGTGCCAAAATTTGTCTAAATTTTCGCGTGATTTCTGAGTAATTTTTGGTTATATTGCTGCTGGATGTCCGGGAGATGCAAATAGAAGTGAACAACTTCGTCTCCAGAGTACTGGTATGCATATAATTCGGTGAGTTTGTTCCTATATATCGGTTTAGTGGCTGAACATTGAACAAAGGTATCCTTTGGACTTAATCCACTAACAACACCCAACTTCCTGTGACACCTAGGCCTGAGAGGACGTAGAAGAGGTGTTCGACTAATATCCCTTTCTCATCTTTCAACAGTCGCAAGGACTTAGCCAAGACAGCTTTCGACCGTTGTTGGAGGATTGCGTCAATTTTGTCTAAGAGTCAGTGATTAGCCCTAAATCCCTGTGTATTGGTAACGAACGGGAAGGAGGCAATTCTCGTAACAGCGGCCTGGGACTGCACCAGCTACGAATTTGAAAGTCCAAAAAGTCTCTCGGAGTTCCTCGATAAAAGTGGCTACAAATCACCCCCACTTGACGGTACCTTCTGTGTGTCTACCAGAGGTGAGTGTGTGCCACTGCCATCGATAAATTTTCATTTACCGAAGGTCATGTGTCACGTCAACGAACGAACCAGCTGGGTTGCGCGGGGGTACCTGCATTGGATCTCGAATGAGCGGGGGTGCGAGATACCTGTGCTGTTGTGGTCTGTGCGTCTTCTTTGCACAAAATGGGTTTGCTTTGGCGACCGCGACCAGGAGGACGTTCACTTGCGGTGGGTGGCTGCGGAAATCTCCCGTGGGAGTCATACGGGAGGGTAAACGGAGCTTTGGGAGCTGTTGAGGATTTTTCCGTTCTGTTCGATATCCGGCTGCTGGTGTGAAGTTCGGCGCTGAGGCTCATTTATCTTATTGCACGAAAAGTAATCGGAAATGTCAGGTGGAAAGATGATGCTTGACGTAGTGTTTTGAGGAATTGAGAGTAAATTGGTTGTGTAAGTCGGAGCCAAAATGGTTTTACAACTGATCATACCACTGAACGCGTCTCACTGGACAAAAAAAATGCATTTTGTATTTAAATAGAGGCCCCTACTCGAATTTTCTTACATCCTATCTTCAAATGGCTCCTTACCAAAATTGTCACTGTCAATTTGTAAAAAGCCAAACACTGCAACCAGTAAGCATTTAAAAAAGAATTCTTTTAGCAATCCGTTAAAAAAGTCCAGGCGAAATCCTTGCATGGTTTCCTAGAGGAGTCTCTGGAAGAATACCTAAAAAACTCTAGAGGAATTCTTGATACAATCCCAAGAAGAGTTCATGGAGGAATACTTAGAAGAATTCATGGATAAATCTCTGGAGAAATTTTAGGAGGTATCTCCGGATGAATCCTTGGAGAAACAACCATTGGCGTAAATAGGGGGTGGCCAGGGGGGGCCTGGCCCCCTCCAGAATAATCCATTCCGAAAAAAAATCACGCAATTCAGGCGAAAAGTATCGTTTTAGTATAAACAAACTATACTGACATGGCTTTGGCCCCCCCTAGAGCTATGACCTAGTTACGCTTATGGAAACAACTGGAGGAATCTTAGTGGAATTTATACTGATTTTTCAGGGGGAATCTGAGAAGGATTCTGTGGAGGAATTCCTGAAAAAAAAAACCCTGGGGTATACATGCAGGACCTGGAGGAATTCCTACAGAAATTACAGGATGAACTCCTAAAAGAATATAGGAATGCCAGGAAAATTTTTGAAGGAATCTCTGGAGGAATTTATGAAGGAATCTATGAAGGAACTTAAAGAGCAATCTCTGGAGGAATTTCTGGAGAAATTGCTCAAGAAATATGTGGATGAATCACTGGTAGAATCCCTAAAAGACTTAATGGAGGATTTCTTAGTAGAATTCCTAGAAGAATCTCTAGAGAAATTCTTAGAAAAATATCTGGAGAAACTTCTGGAAATTCTGGAGAAACTTATGGGGAAATTCTTGGAAGAAAATCCACAGGAATTCCTCGAGGAAGCTCTCTCAAAAATCGCTGAAGATGTTCATTGAGGAATCCCTGAAGAAATTCCAGGAGGAATCCCTGGAGGAATCCCGTGAGGAATTTTTTGAGGAATCCCGGGTGGAATTCCTGGAGGAATCCTTAAAGGAATTCCTAAAAAAAATTCTGTAGAAATTCCTCGAAGAATCCCTGGAACACTTTCTGAAAGAATTTCTAGAGGAATTTCTGGGGAAATCTTTGCCGCAATTTTTGGAATCCCTGGAGGAATAATTGGAGGGATTTTAGAGGGACTCCCAGAGGCATTCTGGAGTTATCTCTGGAGAAATTCTTAAAGGGATGTCTGTAGAATTTTCAGGAGGAATCTGAAAAGGATTCCCTGGAGGAATTCCTGAAAAAAAATCTGAAACTGGAACTATTCCTGCAGAAATCGCAGGAGGGATTCCTATAAGAATCCGTATACCCAAGCACCACACAAGTTACAAAAGAGTGTCGACAGTGCAGGTTTTTGGTTGGACACGAGTCATTTTCAAGATATTTTTCTCTTGGGTTAGAATTACATGAATATAACTCCTGTACAACCAAAAATTTGCGCTGTCAAAACTCCTTTGTGACTTGTGTGCTTCTTGGGTAGGAATACCTGGAAGAATCTCTGGAAGAATGTCTCGAGGAATGCCTGGACGAACTCTTGAAGGAATCTCTGGAGGAGTTTTTGAAGGAATATTTGAAGAAAGTCCAATAGGAACCTCTAGAGGAGTTCTTGGCGAAATTTTGAGATGAATTTCTGAAGGAATTTTTGGAGAAACTCTTGAAGGTATCTCCCGGAAACCCCTGAATAAATACATGTAGACAAATTGGGGTTCTTCCACCCAAAAGGACCCACTGAAGGAATTCAAGAAAGAATCCCTAGAGGAATGCCTGAAGGCATTCCGGGAACAATCCGTAAGAGAATTCATGGATTTCCTTAGGAAGTTTTAGAGTTAATCCCTGGAAGAATCCTGGACTATTTCCTGGAGGAATACATGCAGGATATCCCAAAGGAATTGCAGGAGGTATTCCTGAATAAATCCGTCGATGATTTTTTGGAGGAACCTCTGAAGGAATTGGTGGAGGCAGGGTTTTACTTTCAAATGTGGGAATCCGGAGCCACAGTTTCGTGAATCCTTTTACTTGTAGGAATCCCAAGATGGCCATCACAATGGCTTTTTGCACTTACTCATGATTTTGGGCGCATAGGTGCATGAACAATAATCCGTAATTATTTAAGAAAATATCAAATCACAAGATTTTCGTTACTGTCCCTTTAGTTTCTTGTTTCACATTTTTATTCTTAAAGTTAGATTTTGTGGAAGCCCCTGGAACGTGGGAACCCGGGGCCATGACTTCCCTAAATCCGGTCCTGAGTAGAGCAATCTCTTTAAAAATTCCTGGAAAATATCGTCCAGGCAGTCTTGGAGGAATCCCTGCAGGAATTCCTGAAGGAATCTCTGGGAAAATATCTGGGGGAACCCTTGCAGGAATTCTTAGAGGTTTCTGGAGAATTTCCTGGAGGGATATTTAGATGGATTGCTGGAAAAACCCTGGAGGAAAACGTGCAGGAAGCTCCGGAGGAATTCCTGTAATTGTCACGGGATAAAAAAATATTTTTGCTCCAACGTTTCATAAAACCTTAAGGCTTTTATTTTGGTTTTATGCGGTTTCTAAAAACTTCTTCTAATCTTTTTAAATAAAAATTGTTACTTGGACTATCAACGTATGTATTACAGAGATCACTAGTCCATGCTCAGAACATCATGTTCGATGTTTTAAGAAAGCATGGCATGTTTTCATTGCATTTTCCAAACGTCTGAAACTAGTTTCCCAAGGCTTGTTCCTATGGCCGTAACTGACTGGGCCGGAACAGATATGAAGCCATTGATAAGCTTTTCTTGATCAGTGTATTTAAAATAAAAACATAAAAATATAGCCATCAAATGATTGATTTGGTGGGGTAATCAACTTTTCGTTAACACGAAATACTAAGTATAACTCCAAAAAACTCTTTCAAAAGACCACTCCAATGGTGGGGGTAGCCTCCGAAAGACGGATGGTTCGCTCACTGTAGAGCCTAGCGATACACTGAGCGAATTGATAAAGATCCACTTCCCTGATTCAATCCCTGAGTCGAGCATCGGCGACTAAGACACTGGAATTGCTGTCTCAGATCCACAAGAGATCCAATCATGGGTTTCTGGATCTAAAAAAGACGCAATAAAGGTTGCAAAGGAAGCTTTCACTCGGGCCAGGGTTGAGAGGGCTGTGAGATCTTTCGAGCCATTTAAGTCTCCTGGCATGGATGGAATATTCCCAGCGTTGATCCAAAAAGAGGAGATAACACTGGTTCCACCCTTGGTTGAGATTTTTAGGGCGAGTCTGATTTTGGGGCATATACCCAACGATTGGCGTCATCGTGGAAAGAATGCAATCTGCCCTAAATCACACTTTTTCCTGGTGTCATAAGGAACAACTAGGCATAAATCCTACAAAAACTTCCATTATCCCTTTCACCAAACGGAGGAAGGTCCAACTGAAACCCCTTTTCTTGAATCATACACAACTAGTTTATTCAAGCGAAGTAAAATATCTAGGTGTCATACTCGACGCAAAACTGAATTGGAACTCTCATCTCCAATCAGTTGTGCAGAAAGGTCTCAATACACTTTGGGTTTGTTCAAAAACCCTGGGTAAAAGATGGGGCCTAAAACCAAGTATGATCATGTGGATATATAAAACCATTGTTCGTCCCAGGACTACTTACGCTTCCCTTGTCTGGTGGCCTAAAACTAATGAGGCTGCTGCAAGGGCGAAGCTCAACAAAATCCAACGCACCGCTTGCATAGCGATCACTGGTGCAGTTCGTAGTACACCCACTTTGGCCCTAGACGCAATGCATCAATTCATAAAGCTGGAAGCGGAAAAAAAGTGCTCTAAGGTTAAAGAGAACAAAAACGCTGCTGTCGGGAGACCTTACGGGTCACCTCAGCATATTAAATGAATTTGCCATAAATCCCGCAATAGGAATTTGTAGTGACTGGATGGAAACGGTAGTCAATTATGACTTACCTTACAATGTGCTCATTCCTTCCCGCCAGGAGTGGGAAGGAGGTGGACCCAGCGTTCCAACAGGCTCTATAAATTTCTTCACAAATGGTTCGAAAATGAATAATCTGACAGGCTCCGGAATCTATGGCCCTAGAACAAAAATCTCTGTCCACTTAGGACAGTGGCCCACAGTATTTCAGGCGGAAATATATGCAATATTATAATGCGTGTTATTATGCCTGAGGAGAAAGTATAGGTTTGCAAAAATATGTATTTTCTCTGACAGCCAAGCGGCCTTAAGTCGCTTAATAACTACACTTGTAACTCAAAGCTAGTGTGGGAATGCATTCTGGCTTTGAAAAACTTATCCATACGCAATCGAGTCTACCTATATTGGATCCCAGGGCATACGGGTCTAGAGGGAAACGAGATTGCTGATGAGTTAGCCAGAAATGGATCTAATGAAAGGTTCATTGGCCCTGAGCCCTTCTGCGGGATCTCAGACTCTGTAAAAATGGAACTGAACAAATATATGGTCAGTCAAATCACATCAAACTGGAATGCACTACCCATACGAGCCAATCTAAAAGGCTCGTAACGATAAACCCCAAGAAAACCCAACAACTATTAGGTCTCAACAAAAGGGATCTCAACATCTACACCGGTCTAATAACTGGACACTGCCCCTGCAGATACCATCTACAAAAGATCGGAGCAATCCAAACCTCAAATTGCCGCTTCTGTGGCGAGGAGAGGGAAACATCAGAACACATCCTCTGCTATTGCAGTGCACTCACTCAACGTAGGTTCAAAGCTCTCAGCAAGCCCTTTTTAGGGCCTGCTGACATATGGATCTTATCTCCCAAGGACGTGGTTGGCTTCATAAAGCTAGTCTCGCCAGAATGGGGGAGTCACATACTGTAACTCAGGATCTCTATTCATCAATAATAGATGGTCTTGAGTTCAGTCGATACCAAGGTATCTCAGTGACAAATATGTTACTGAGATAACTTGCGTACCTCACAGCAAAAGGGTATATCACAATAGTTCTAAAATCTGGACGCAGTGATCTTCACCCGACAAACGAGCGAAGTATAACTCATTTTCTTTGAGTCCTACCGGAAAATTTGCTGTAGAAATGCCTTAAGGATGTTCCTCAGGATGCCCCTCCTCAGGAATAGTTATTAGAGAAATTATTGAAGGATTGACTGTCGGAAACATCTTTAAGAAATGTGTTATTCCTGAAGCTTGTCTGAAGAATCCCGTGAATTTGAAAAAAAAAATGTCGAGGAAACCGTTCGTTTGTAGTTGCCTTCGGCTTGGGAGTATGCAAGCATGGTGAGATTCCTGGAGGACTCTCGAAGGAAAACCCCGTGGAATTTCTGAAGAAAATCCTAAAGGAATTCCCGGAAGAATTCCTGAAGGAATTTTTGGACGAGCTCTTGAAAAAAATCTGGGAAGTATTCCTGGATGAATTCCTGGAGAAATTCCTGAAAGAATTCCTTTAAAAATTCCAGGAAGAATTTCTGGTGGAATCCATTGATGAATTTCTTGAAAAAATCCCTAGTGGCATCCATGAATAAATTTCTAGAGGAATTTCTTACCGATTATGTTATGGAATTTCTAGGAGAATCCTTATGGGAATCCATGGAGATATTTCTGGAAAATCTCCCGCAGTGATCTTTGGAGAGTTTCCTGAAGGAATCCTTAAAGCAAAACTTCAAGCATTTCCTCACTTTTTAGGTTTTGATATTTTTTATAAAATAACGAAGCAATATTTTCAAAATTGGTTTTCGTGCACATGTAGAATATGGGTCAAGGTATCTCCTGATTTTTTTACTGGGTGATTTTTTTTTTTCATTTTTGCAGAAACCATTTTTTGTGAAATTTTGTTCAAAAATGGTTTCTGAAAAAACGAAAAACATTTTCCACCAGGAAAAAAAAAGAGGAGATACCTTGATCCATACTCTACATGTGCACGAAAACCGATTTTGAAAATATTGCTTCGTTATTTCATAAAAAAATTATAACCAAAAAATGAGGAAATGGATCCAGTTTTGCCTTAAGGAAGTCTTGGAAAATTCCTGGAGGAATACATGCAAGAAAATTTGGAAGAATTTCTAAAGAAATCGCTGAATTAATTTCTGAAAAAAAATCTCGATTGAATATCTGGAGAAATTCCAGAAAGATTGTCTTAATTAATCTGTGAAGGAACTCCTAAAGTGATCTTTAGACAATTCCTGGAGGAATCTCTGGAAGAGTTTCTGGAGGAATTCTAGAGGAATCTGGAGGAATCACTAAAAGAAATACTGAATAAAAAATTCAAGGGAATCCGAAGAGAATTCATTGGAGAAATTTCTGGTGAGTTCCATGGAGAAATTCTTGGGAAAATATCTGGTGGAATACATTCATGGACCTTGAGGAGTTCCTGAAGGAATCACAGGAGGAATTCCCGTTAGAGACCCTGGAAAAGTTACAGGAAGAATTACTGAAGGAAACTCTGGTTGAATTGCATGGGGAATCACTGCAGGAACCCTTGGAAGAACTTCTGGAAGAATTCCAGGAGGGATCCTTGGATCCCTTCCTGGAGGAGTTCCAAGAAAATATCCTGGAGTAATATTTGTAGGATAACCTGGAGGAATCCCAAAAGGACTCACAGGAAGAATTGCTAAAAGAATTCCTTGAGAAATGACTGGATGAATTTCTGCAAGAATCCCTGGTAGAGTCCCAGGAGGAATTCGTGCTGGGATTCCTAAAGAGAGCTGCAGGAATTTGTGAGAAATCATGGAGGCATTCCTGGGGGAATCCCTGGCAGAGTTCGTGAAGGAACAGCCTAGAGGAACCCCTAGAGGTATCCCTGGAAAACTTCTTGAAGATGTTCCTGAAAAAATCTCATGTAGGAAAATATGGAGGAATTCTCAAAGGAATTGCTGTAGACATTTCTGAAAGAATCCCTGGACGAAACTATGGAGGAACTTCTAGAGTAATCTCTTGATGAAATTCTGGAGAAATGTGGAGAAATAGCATAAATTCAATTTCAACCGGTTTTTCTTGCAGAGTCTCTATATGGAAATTGCAGGAACAATTTCTTGCAGAACTTTTCGTGAATTGCTTAGCGTAATTACTGGGGTTTTTGCGAAAGAATTCCTGGTGCAAGCTCTGGAGGCGTTGCTGGTTGATTACCATGATTTATTTTGGGGAATTTAGGTATAAAAAGTATCAACTTGACTATTAGGAGAAATGGCAACCTTCAAAAAAAAAAAACAACTCCTAGCAAAAATTCATGCAGCAAATGAAATTCAAATGTTTTAACAAAAAAATCTTTTAGAAATTAATAATGAAGTTTAATCCTGGAGGAATCAATGACTTTGTTTTCAAATGGATTTTTCAAGAAAAAAAATTGGTGAAAATCCCTGGTGAGTTTTGACCATATTTTTTCAAACAAACATATTTTTGAAGGATTTTAAGTTTACTTTCCTCAGAATTTGCAAGGATATCCCCACTAATTTATTCTGCTACTTCCTCAAGCAATTTAATTTTTTTTTTCAGAAATTTGTCACAAAATACATTTTTATTTTAGAAAAAAAAATCTGAAAATTAGCAGAGAAAATCCTGAAAAATTGTCGAAGAAGATTTTAAAGAAATAACTAGAACAATTCTATATGAAATGGACTGAACAATCCCTAAAAAATATAAGTTACTGGACAAGTTATTAACCGTTCAGGACGCGCGCAGTTGTAAAAAGTACAACACTACCAACAAACCCCGCTCATCGTATACAACGCGAGCGCGGTGCAGTTTCAGCTACTTGATGGCGCGCGTCCTGAAAGGTTAAAGAACATTTGCAGAGGACCTCCTGAGAAAATATTAATAAATTCCTAGAAGAAATGGCGGCATTGCTAAACAAATTCCCGGATGTTTTCGTGAAAAAATTGCTGGTAACGCCTGTTTTGAATTTACTAAAGGAATTTCCTTGTTAATTGGCTGAGGATATGCCGTAGATATTAAGAAACAAATTACCCTGAATAATTTACAAAAAAAAAATGAAAGTCATGCTGAAGGAACCCCTTAAAATAAAGGTGAAATTTAAAAAAAAACATGATATCTTTAAGATTTTTTTGAGAAATTTTTGGAAGATTTACTAAAAATCTAGCGGTGATGGTGCCTTACTCGTGCCTTCGAAAACTCATCAAGCAGTTGAAACTGCACCGCGCCCGACGAACGAGGTATTTTGGTAGTGTTGTACTTTTTACAACAGCGCGCGTCCTCAAGTTGAAGAATATCGAACAATCATACGATTAACAAAACTCCATTTCATAGCACCAGAAATCATATCGTTCATCTGGCTTTTGATGTTTAAGCCTCAAACTCTTAAAAAAGTCCACTATCTTGAATTTTGAGCCGCCATTTTGGATTTATGTCCGCGATCTTGGATATTCTGGTTGTCATTTTTGGACTGTGGACATCTTCCCCATGTCAAATATACCCATATTGCATGGCTGAAAGGGCCTAAAACTGTATTAAACTGCCACCATCTTGACTTTTAAGCCGCCATCTTGAATTTTAGGACCCATCTTGGATCTTCTGGTCGCTATTTTTGGACTCCGGACATCTTCTCCATACGAAATATACCCATATTGCATTAATTTAGGGCCTAAAACTCTATTAAATAGCCACCATCTTGAATTTAGAGCCGCCATCTTGAATATTAGGCCGCCATCTTGAGTTTTGGGCTGACATCGTGGAATTGTGGAACCAGTGTTGATTTCCTCACAAAATTTGTCAACCATGCTAAGGGTTACGAAAAACGCTGCAGTTTGATGTATTGAATGATGGGGCTAGATTCAGATTTATATATGGCCAGTTCTACCGGTGCTGGTCCGGATCACTGAAATGGCCATAACTCCGGAACGCCTTGACCATTTTTAAAAGCAAACAATGCGGTAAAATTCCGGTTCGATTCGACCTATAATCCGAAAAACCGGCCAATGCGAAGTTCCATAAAAATGAGTGAACTTTTTTGTACACAGCCATACATGCACACACACATACACACACATACATACACACAGACATCATATAAATTCGTCGAACTTAGTTGATTGATATATGTGGCTTGACCCTCCGAGCCTTCTATCGAAATTCGATTTTTGAGTGAACATATAGCCTTTCAGTACACTTTGGTGTACGAGAAAGGCAAAAATGCCAGAAAAGTTCCTAGGTAAAAAGGCACTTGAAGAAAGAAGGTACCTGAAAAACTCCAATAGGAAGTTCTGAGGCAAATTTTCGTAGGAATTTCCATACGAATTTCCGATGGAATTTCCTGAAAAAACTCTAAAATAATGGGGAAATCACGAACTTATTTTTTAATAAATTTCCGAAGACTACTTGGACTTCTTGGAGCAAGCCATCAAAAATGAACAGAACAGACGAAGAAGTCGTAAAGATTGTTTTTTATTTTTTTTTTTAATTTTTCAATCACTTAACTTAGGGGTTCTCAGACTTTTTAAGTTTACGACCCACTTATGTTTTTCAAAGAATTTGGCGACCCACCTGCACGTATTTTCATGAAAAAACGACTGTTTTCAAATTTGGACTGACTTTTTTTTAATAAATAAATGCGTAGCACTCAAATATTGTTTTTGTCAATAGTGCTATTTTCTTTTTAATGTTTAAGTAAGGTCCTTAATGTTCAGCTTCAGCAAACTCTTAGTATAAAGCAATTGAGATAAGCTTCCAAGTGTCTAATACATTTAACCAGTCCAGCATACTACATAACATGGTTTTATACAAAGTCTTTGAAATTGTATGCCTCTGTAGAACTTTAAAATCTACTTTAAAATGAAAGATGTGTTTGAAAATTATAAAAATATTACAGCACGTAGAATTTTTAGTATTTTAGTACTGCTGAATGGACAGATGAATCCTCTTGACATTTTTACTCACATCCTTCTGCACAATTATTATATTTCTATTAGCATCAGCATTAGCATTAGCGTTAAGCGAGTCGCACAAATTCGTAGGTGGTACAGTCCTAGACCGCTGTTATGAGGGTTGCCTCCTTCCCGTCTGAACCAAAGCACAAAGATTTGGGACTAATCTCTGACTTTTAGACAAGACTGACGCAATCCTCCAATGGTCGAGCACTGTCCTGACCACGTCCTTGCGACTGCTGGGGAATGGGAAAGGATGGTTAGTTTTGGACACCTATGAAAAATGTAGAGCACAATTATTATATTTCTATTTTTATTAAAATCACTTTTCATTTGTTCTGATTTCCATAAAAGTACGGATTATCGACATTCAGCAGAATTTCACCGAAGTTAAGCTTTACTAAATTTCGGTAAAAGTAAGGCTTCTTGTTGAAATTCGAATTTTGATAAATTTTTGTATTTCTATTTTCTTTTTGATATTCTAATTGCTGAACTTGGCGTTTAAATCTAACTGAAATGCAAACTGTGAGTAACAACTCATTTTTTTTATTCAGAACACAAGTAAAATCTCAAATTTTACCCTATTTTTTTCATCCTATACGAAAGCCAGCGATTACGGAACCGATTGATGTAATGTTCAATAAGGCAACTAATACCCAATTTTCGGCCGTTTTGTTCTCTTTGTCATGTTTTTTTTTTAATATTGAACTTAAAATTGGCCTCAAATATTTCCTAAACAAGCTGAATCGGTCGTGTAGAGTTTCAGGATATTCGGCGAACAAAAAACCCTTATTACGAAGAGAACAAAGATGCTCATAAATCCCTGAGGCACCCTACTCCAGATTAAGACTTTTTACACAAAACTCTGAATAAAATTAAGGAGAAAACGAATATTTAGAAACTAATCTGTCGATTCTCCAAAAGAGTATTTGCAAATTAGGAAAATGGCAAGCAATATCATTGACCATGAGTGAATTGAGACATTTACTACAACATCGCCCAAGCCTTCGCGGCCCTCCAAAAATCAGCCCGCGATCCACCAGTGGCTCGTGACCCATAGTTTGAGAAACGCTGACTTAACCTAATTAACAGCTCTCCTGTGCATTAGGGCACTGCGTGAGCGATTTCAATTGACAGCTGCACTTACACTTTGTATATCGCCTAAATGTATTCTCTACTAATTCTACTCCATCGAACTGGTTGCTTTTCACGCTACTTTCACTTTGCTACCCTGTCCATCATGGTAGAATGATGAGCACGAGGATGATGTTCCTTTTCCAGTTCGATTGGGGCTCAATTATGAGTTGCCGTTAGCTGATGACACATTCCACGCGTTACGTTTTGCGCGAGCATCCAGCTTTCGCTTCCAAAAATTTATATGTTAGTAAATACATGCTAACCAGCATATCAAACGAACAGATTTGAATAGAAGTTGGACCTTTGTACTTCGAAAGAAATCGAGAAATGCAGCGTAACGGGACTCCATCGCAAAAAATGACGAATTTTGACCAAACGCCAAAAAAATTGTTACTTTCTAGAAAGAATTTCCAAAGTTTCGAATGTTATTAGAAGAATATAAGTAATTATCTTCATTTTGGTGCAAAAATAATCAAAATCGACGGCAGGAGACCGGAAATATCGTTCAATGAAGTTCAAAAACCGCGGTGTAGAAGTGCGTGGAATGTGTCTGATATCTATGATTCCGGGTCCGTTAGAGCTTATGCTCAGAAGAGAGTCAGGTATCAGCCGCTCTCGTGGGGAAGAGTTACTGACAAAAAATCTCAAGTGCCGGGGCTAGGATCGAACCCATGACCATCCACTTATGAAGTGAACGTGTGGCCACTACGCCACGCGCCCTGGCAAGTCCTTAAGAAAATGTCGGACAGTTATAAAAATACCAAAGGAATTTCTGAAGAAATTACTCACGGAATGTCCGAAATAATTCATGAAAGAATTTTCGGAGGAATTTCCATGGAAATTAATGGAGGAATTTCCAAAGGTGTTCCTGGATAAATTATCGGATGAACATCTAGGGATTTCGGAAGTTGTAATTCCTGGAATCGTTGGAGTAGCTCCGGAAGGAACTGTTTCCAAAAGACTTGACAGTTATCACAGAATAACATCCAACGAAAATTTTTAAAAGAATGGATGATCTGTCGGAGGAAATCATAACAGATGCCGGAGGCAGTCTTCAAGTAGTTGCGGCAGAATTTCTGAATTTTTGTCCAAAGTTTTGAAAGGATTACCTGGGAACTTCCTGATAAAAAAAAAACATCGGTGGAGCGGACCTGGTGTGATGGTTAAAGCACGTGACTACCATGCCGAGGACCTGGGATCGAATACCACTCCCGATAAACTCGCAAAATGTGAGTTCTTCCTTCGGCCTTCCGAAATAAAGCGTGGGTTAGAACTAGCCTAGGGCTAAAAATCTCGTAAATACAGACAAAATAAAAAAAAACCATCGGAGGAATTCCTGAGTAAACAGGCGAAGGAAACCAACTGACAGATACAGTGCAGACCACTTTTTCCCGGACGCGGTCTTAGCCATTGCAAATGTTCTTTCAGTTCAGCTGTGGATCTCCAAATACAACCCAACACAATCCCCCAACTCCCGACAAATCCATGAGCATCCACCACGGCATCCGCGGTACCAAACCGGCAGAAGAGGCAGAGCAGAGGCATCCTAAAACAACCCAGCAAAGGGTCGAAGGTACGTGTCCTACTGATAGTGTCGGTTCGACACTGCACCGCTCACTCGACTCGGCCGTGCCGTTTGCTCTGAGGTGCAAGTCATTGTGATAATAAAACTTATTGTTGTCAGGATCGTCGGTCGGTTCGGTGCTCTATCTACATGGTCGCCGGCAAAGTCAGTGGCGGCGGCAACCCGTGCCCGGCCGGTGACTGTGGAAGGTGTTGGTAGTAGTGGCACGCTTCTATGTTTTGAATTCTTGCAGGTGAAAACTGATTTGTTTCTGGCGAGCGCGCGCGTACGCGGAGGAGAGCCGAAGAGGGTCCGGTCTGGACGGGTTGATTGTGTTTGTTTGTGTTGTTTGCGAGGTTAAAAATAGACACCGCGCCGTCGGCGGTGGTGTAGTTTCACATGAACGGCTTTTTCCTTTTGGACCAGCAGTAGCTGCAGCAGTCAGACCGACCGGAACGGGCCATCGCCACACCGCACCGTGGTGCTGCTGCACACGAAAGGAAGAAGGGCGGTCCGGACCCGGCACCGCAGCACAGTCAAGGAGGTGTGTGATTTTTCCGTTTTCCTTTCGTTGATTGTAATGTTGTTTTCCGTTCGGGTTGGGCCTCTTTCCATCTCTTCGAGCTCGAGGCGGGCTGCATGAGCTCTGGCGGTTTAAAGCGCGCTGGGCTGCCACCACAACCAGCAGGCAGTCGGTAGGTACTTGTTCGGGCTCTCTTCTGGTTTTGATCGTCGTGTACGTTATCCATGCAAATTCACAGCCGTAAATAAATAATCAGCTTTTGGCAAGCTTTTGCGTCACAACTGGTGGTAAGCGCGATTTGTACCTTGCTGCTGTAGAATTTTAATAAAAGAACAGTACCTAAACGTTTTACACGGAATTTTCAATATATTTTCTGTCAGCAGATGACCTCCGGCCTCCGGAAGTTGTGGTTGGGAGAAGCAGAGAAAGTGATACAGCAAGAGAGGAGTGTAATTAATCGGAACCCAATTAAACTGTCAACCTTGCTCGGGCCATTTTTAGTGCTTCGAGACCTTTGTACCATGAATGGGGAACAGCAGAGAAGAATGAAAGGTTAATTTTATCTGATTGACACAGATTTTGATCAATCAATGTGAAGCGATTTGGGCGAACTGGCACATAGGAATGACTAGTTTTTCTTTGTATTTTCGTGAGTTATTCGTAATGTTTTTAAATGTGCCTAAATTGAAAAATTTGTGGTTAGTAGGCATAGAATTTTGCTAATTGACAAATTCAACCGTAAATTTGTAAAAAACACACATTCAGGTTAGATTCGAACATATGACTCCGTATTCGTTAGACCGGCGGCTTAACCAACTAAACCACAGAACAGGTAATGATTCTGTGGAAAAGCAAGCCAACCTGACCTCTTCCCCTCACCATGAATACACTCCTTTTTCTCTCTCGTAGGTGCCAATTTACAACACACTCGCGTTTGTATCAACTAACTACTGAAATAGAGTATGATCAAACCATATGTTTATCGTTACACAAATACATTAGTATTCATCATATAGTAATACGTATATAGATCAGGACAGTTTCGGTTTCTACTTTTGACTATGTGCATTCTTTAATACAAATATGCCTATAGCAACTAACTAGCAATAACAATGCAAAAATGACAACCAAATTTTGATGAAGAAATTTCAATTCCTATTTAGAAGGAGTATCCAAGTTACTTTCAGCAAAATAGACTAGAAGAGGTTCTTAGAACCATCATAAATCCAAAATAAAAGGTATAAGGTTTTATGACGATTCGCAAAACCTCTATAAGTCAAATTGGTCATCGAAATGGCACTTGGGTAGTTCACTAAGGTAAATAAGCTTAAATGACACAGTTCTGACAAGTTTTTCTTGATTTTCCAAGAATACTGCTCGAATTTGGTAATGTTTGTCCAGGATCTCCTTCTGGGATTCTTCCAGAAACTGGTTATGGGATTCTTTCAGAGAATTCTCTAGGAGCCCCTCCCGGGAATCCTCCTGGAGTGCTTCCTGGGATTTCTGCATCAACTCCTTCCAAGATTTCTCAAAAAAAAAAAAATCCTTCTCTGGGAGTTTCTTCTGAGATTCCCCTAGAAGCCCCTAGAACTTAATAAATCTCTTCAAACATTTATTCCAAGATTACTCTTTTAGATTTGTTTTCCTTTTTTTGATATGAGATTCCGAGCTTAATCCTGAGATAGAGTTTCTAGATTTAATAATTTGGCACGGCTACTGGAATAAACCCAAAAATAATTCCTTACAAAATTTTTGGAAGATTTAGGTACTAAAAAGTTGGAATTGTGATAGAAATTTTATGAAAAAATGCTTTTCAAAGGATGATCGGCCATTTAGCCGAATGCCATTTGGCTGATTGCCATCTGGCCGAATCGGTCATTTGACCGAATGTCGTTTGGCCGAATTGTGATCAAAAGAATTTAAAGGCGTAGACAAACTCTGGATAATATTCTAGCTGTCAGTATGATCAACAGAAATATTTTCTGCTTCTAATCATAGCCTGTTTTTTTTTCGAGTTATATTGATATAGTAAACTGTGGAATGATCACTTAAGTTCATAATTCATGACCCTTTTGGCCAAATAGCGTTCGGCCATACAGCATTGAGCCAAATGACCTGGAACCCTTACAAGAATTCCATAAGGAACTCATGGAGTATTTCTGTAAGGAATTGCATAAAAATAACAATCTGAGAGAATTCCAGAATAAACTTGCGAAGAAATTCCAGAAGAATCAGCTCGAATTGCTGAAGGAACTCCCGGAGATATCCTGAAAGGAGTTCCGTATGGAATCCCGTAAGGTGCTCCTGAAAGAATCACAGAAAGAGTTTCTTGAGAAGTCCTCGAAAGAAGGAATCCCAGAGAGGCCTTCTCGAGCAATCCACGGAGAAACTCCTCGAGGATTTCCAGGATGAATTTCAAGAGGAATCACAGAAGAAAAACTATATGGAATCGCAGAAAGAGCTTTTGAAAGTACCACAGAAAGTTCCTTCTCATAGAGGATTTTTCGAAATGGTTGCTTTTCAAAGAAATTCCTCTTTTTGAGGTTCCGAGGAATTCTCCAAGAATTTATGAGTTTTTTTCCAGAGTTTTCATGGGATTTTTCTAAGGATTTTGTCCTTTAGAATACCCTGGAGTTTATCCTGTGATTTTTCCAGGAGATCTTTCTGGGACTCCCCCAAGAGTTTCTTCAGGAATTACTCAAGGACCACCTTCTGTGATTCTTCCTTTTGAGGATTCCTTCTTCAGAGATTACTATACATGAACTCTTTCCCAAACAGCATACATGCCACAAGAGAGTCACAACAGCGCAAGTTTTTGGTTACACGGGAGCTATAGTTATGTGTTTCTGACCCAATGCTACAATTACTTTACAATGATTCGTGATCTATGAACGAAATCCTGTGCTGCCGTGACTCTTGACATACGTGCTGCTTGGTTTCTGAGATTCCTCTAGAAGTTTCTTCCGTAGTTCCAGCAATTTTGCCTCCATGAAATCATTTCGGGGTTCCTCCTAGAACTTCCGCGGGGATTTGTCCAGGACCTTCTTCAGGGATTCTGCAAGGGGTACATTCACGGATTCTTATCAAAGGTCCTCCTGGGTAACCATCTCTCAAGGTCCAAACAAATTTTGCATCTCCCTGTGAGCGCCCTTGCAAATATAAGAGAAACAACCAAGGCATTTCTTTTTTTTTCTAATTACATATATGTATATATACATATATGAAAATAACATCTTAGTGAAATTAGGAATTGTTTTCCTCTTACTATTTACATATAACTTTTATATAAATTTTTGAAAAATGGCCATTGTGAATATTCCAAGGTTCTGCATTTTCATAGATGTTAAAAGCTCCTTTATGGATTGGGGAATTTTTCTTCACATTTTCTAGATATAGGTGGATCATTTCTTCGGTTTTTTTTTCGATATTTTAAAAGGAAAAATAAGAAAAACTATTCGTTTAGAAAACATGGAAGAATGCTTTTCAGAAAGTCTTCCATGGTTGCCTTTTGATAGCTCATTTATAACATTTGCTCTGGATTGCTTCAGAAATTCCTCTAGAATATCGTTCAGAATTTTCTCAAGGGAGCCTTCCTAAAGAATTCTGCAAGAATTTGTCAAGAAAATTTTCCGCTAATCCGTGCAAGAATTATATCAGAAAATCATCCACGAATTCTTTCAGAAACTTTGAGCGATTCCTTCAGGAAATAAAAAATGCAAAAATTCTCCAGAATTTCTTCCAAAGTTTTCTCCAGAAATTATTCCAGGGATTCCGTCAGATATTTCCCTGGAGACTCCTTTATAGGATTCTTCCATAGACTTGTCCACGGATTCCTTTAAGAAATCTGCTATGCGCAAGTAACATTTTTAGACAAATAGACTAGAAGAGGTTCTTCGAACCATTATAAAATGTATATAAAAGGTATTAAGTTTTATTATGGTTCTCAAAACCACTACAAGATTAATTGGTCATCAAAATGTTACTTGGGTGAATTCCTTCCAAAAATTACTACACAGATTCCTCCAGAAACTACTCCTGGAATTCCTTCGGATTTTCTACAAGGATGCCTTTAGAAATTATTCAAAAAACTCCTTAATATATTCTTCTGGAGGAGTAAATTCAAGAAATGCACCAGAGATTTATTCAGGATTTGCTCAAGGGATTCCACTGAAAATTCCCGCATGAGTGAGTCCAGGGATTCATTCAGAAATTCCTGAAGGATTCCTCTAGAGATCCTTGCATGATTTTTTCAGAGATTCCCACAGAAATTCGTTCAGAGATTCCTTCAGGATACTCCCCATGAACTTTCCCCGAAAATTTCCACGGCACATCCTCTGAGGATAACTCAAAGAAACACGTCAACAGCGTTTTTCCAGGAATTTTCCCAAACATCTTCAATAAACTTTTCTCGGAATTTCACCAAGGGTTTGCCGAGGATCTTGTCTGGGTATTTCTCAAGGAAGTTCTTAAGAAATTTGCCCTGGGATTTTTTTAAGATGTATCTCTAGAGATTCATACAGGGAGGTTTCTTCAGAAATTCCTTCAAATCAGTCTCCAGTTACTTTTTCAGAATTTTCTGATTTTTCAGGAACCTCAGCAAGAAATTTTTTTCATATACTTTCCATGCAGTTTTCAGAAATTTTTAAAAAAAAAGTTAAAAATTCTACAAAGATTCCTTTGGATTTTTTTTCCTTTAAGGATTCCCTCAAGAATTTCTTGAAAAACACGTTCAAGGATTCCTGCACAAATTCCTTAAACGATTTTTAGGAATCCTGCAGTTTCGTTAGAAACTGGTCCTGGTATTTCTTTAAAAACTTCTGCAGAAACTGTTCAAATCCAGGGCTTTTTTCAGAGGTTCTTACCAAAATAACATATAAACCACTGGAAGAATTATCTAAATAATTTCGGATGGAATTTAAAAAAAAAGCAAAACCTCAGGGTCTGAAGTAGTCTCTTAAAACAGATATCTTTGTAGACAGCCGTTCAAAGCATAACTGTCCCATGTTGTTTGGAAATCCCTATCAACATGGGACAGTTATGCATTAAACGGCAGTAGAGTCTTATAAGAAATTCATGAAAATTTTCTGAAGGGATTCCTGTTGAAAAGCTCCTGAAGACATTTTTGAAGTAATCTCTGGATGAATTTCCGGAAGAATACCTGAGAGAGTACCAGAAAAAACTTCTTAAAATATTTCCTTAACTCCTATAAAAAAAAATCATGAGAAACTTCTGGAGGAACTCTGGAAGCAATTCCAAGAATGCATTGATTGAAAAATTATTGGAGGGATTCCTGGATCTATCTGTTGAAGAGTTTCTTCTAAAAAATCGTCTGCAGAAACTTCAGAGCAAGGTACTGGTAAAGTTCATGAGAAAATTCATCAATGAATTTCTTAAGAAGCCCTGTGGGATTTTCTGGAGAAATCTTTTGAAGACCTCCAAGAGATATCCCTTGAAGAATTCTTAGAAAAATGTATTCTACAATTTCTCAAAGGATTCGTACGTAAAAATCACTAGAGTACATCTAGAGAAATGTCTGAAGGAAATTATGCAGAAACAAAAAAAAAATCCTGGAGGAATTCTCTGAGAAAGTAATGGATAAAGGGTGTCCACGATGAAATTGGCACACAGAATATATTGTATAACTTTTGATTGCGTTCGCCAAAATAGCTAACTTTTTGACCATGAATAGTATATTATGTGTAATTTCATTGAAATCGGTTGAGTATTGGCGGAGATATCGTTGAAAAAATGGAATTGCAGTTGAGAATCTTGTGCAAATAAACATTTTGGAAAATATCACTTTTTTGCCGTTTCAACTCTGGAGCCAAAAATACTGAACCGATTTCAATGAAAATTTTTATGTACGTAAAGTATGTATGTAGAAGTAATTTGTCAAAATTTCATTCAATTCGATCATACCGTTAAAAAGTTATAGCCATATTTGTCGCACTATGTCACAATAAGCAGATGTGGTTTTTTGGTATAGTGAAATTCAAACTGCTCTTACTTTGAAAGTACTCAACAAAAATGGCTGAAATTATCACTGTAAACAGTTTAACACAACAATTTTACACAGTCAATGTTTATAAAAATCGGGACAGTGTTACCAGTTTTACAGTCAAAATAGTGCACGCGGAACTAGAAATGGTCAAAAAGTATCTAAAATTTACCTTGAAGCGATTTGAGCTTTGGATATTTACTAGAAAAAGTACTGAACCGAATTCGATCAAATTTTTACTACCTCATTGATACTATGTTAAGAATATCGAGAGAAATTTTCAAACGTTTTGATGAGGTAACAAAAAAGTTATAGCCTAATCAATTTTTTGAAATCGTTGCCCAAACTTTCTAAAATCTCATTTTATGATGTCGACAATATCTGCGCCAATACTCAACCGATTTTAATGAAAATTTTATGGCATTAGCTACACATAATATACTATTCATGGTCAAAAAACTTGGCTATTTTGGCGAACGCAATCAAAAGTTATACAATACAGAAAAAAAAAGTAAAAGCGATTAAGTCATGGGTTCGTGTGGGGGTAGCAAGCACTTGCTGCTGAGCTAAAATTAACACCACACTGTTGGTGCTGCAACTGCTGCTGATGGCTGCTGGGGTTATTTTTGCCAGGATGACCGAAAAAGGGAAAAGTCACAATTTAATTGTCGTTTAGCTGACACCACACCACCGGAAAGGCACGGTTCTTTGATTTAGTTTGAGCAACCTACTACCTGTAGCTGTTGATCGGAGTTATGCCCCGGTCAAGGGCAACCAACAGCCTTTATTGGTATGAGAGGGAGTTTGAGGGGGTTGTGCCATTGGAACTTTGAAACAGCTGGGTTCTGGGAAAATTTGGAACAATTAATTCCCGTTCAGCTGAGAGATTTCTGGAATATTTGATAAATATAGTTTTTCATTGGTTTCGGCGGAAGCCAGAGATTGGGAAACGAACGCGCCGGCATTAGGCAACACCATGGTGAGAGTGACGGGTTCGATTACCACTCGGTCCAAGATTTGCTTGTGATGAAAATGCTCTTTGATTATCACGAGCATACATAGAGCATCTTAGTGCCTGCCATGCGAAGTTGTCAATTGGCAAAGAAGCTTTCATTTAATTACTGCATACCGTGTCCCAGGTTGAGAAGACATATGACCCAAGTAACAATGAGAGCTGAATAACAGCTTATTTAGCTAAAAGTTTCAAAATTTAGCTTGAGAGCGGCTTATTCATCTGTTGTACAGCAATAATGTTTGTTGGGGAAGAAGAAAAGGCGAATAATCTTGTTGGTTGGTCACGTCATGTGGTGTTGAAAGGTGGAAACAATACTATGGCAAACATTTGAATTAATCAGACTATATATGTATGAATAAAATATATGGTATTCTTATTTCAGTTTCTAGTACGATAAAGGATGCATTTACGGTAATCGTGTCAGATTGGAAAATGCACGATGACTGCTTGGGTAGCCCAATCCATCAACGTGCAGCGCAGTTACCACAGCTCATTGACCCACTACTACTGGTTGCTTGGTGTTGCAATGCAGCCAGCTACGAAGAAGATATCGTAACGACATAAACAAGCCAAATCGACTCGCATTACGTCACTCACTGCTACTGACCAGGCAGAGTAAAGCCACAGTCAGTGCCAAAACCCGAATTCGATTGGTACGTTGGTTGGTAAATGGTAATAGAAGCCGGCTAATGCCACCTAATCTGGTTATTTTCGGGCGTTGTGGTGGGAAATTAGATTTCTTGGGAATGGCCACAGGGTGGTGGCTGACGATGGCTCAACGTGAGAAGAGTAAAAACAGAACCAACCAATACTCTGTTTGTGCTGAGGTAGGTACTGTGCGGAGGTGGAGCAGCTGAAAGGTTAACGATTGTTTTTTTATTCATGTGTGTTTCGGAGATATGATTGTTTTTATGGTAACAGGTGGATATATCAGAGAGGAATGGGTTTAATCAAATCAGAAATAAATTGAAATAAAAGTCACCGAACACCAGTCAGAGGACTGAATTGAGTTTCCAACTAACAAAGTGATTGTTATCACTTATGCTCAAAGTGTACCAATAAATTCGAGAAGTTTTAATTCCCTTGAACATGAAATGAACCACTCCAAAAGTTGTGGAAACGTTGACAATGACATAGGTAAATCACCTGGAGAGTGTCGGTCCTACGTCAAGAATTTCGGGAGCCTCCGTAGGGACATACCTTTGGATTTTTCTCGCCTAACCCTCCTCATATGAAAAGGGCATATCTATTTCTGGGTTCAGACTGTGTTATCTCTCATTTATTGTAATACTCAGAAAACCAACACTCGATATACCTTCGGCATTATAGTCATCGTCTTCGGTGTCAAATATCCATTTTCCCCCAAATCCCAAAAATAAAAAAAGCATCCATCCTATCGTGTCCGACCAAAAGTTTCCCCCCCAGAGTTCCATATGCGAAGCGAAGAAAGGCATCGCATCAGCCCATGTCCCTCATCTTCGTCGTCATCGTCGTCGTAAAACGCATACCGAAACCAATGTTTGAAAATGGTCATGTTATGGAAATGCAAATAAAAAAAAAAACTTTCCTCAAGCCCAAATCTCCAATGAAAACATTCATTCCGTTGACCCTCTCCCAGTTGTCTTGCTGTCCACCCAATCATTCCGTTCAGTTTATAGCTGCCTGACTAGAAGGATGTACCAAGCTATCTTCCATCTTCCATCTTCTATCTTCTATCTTCTATCTTCTATCTTCTATCTTCTATCTTCTATCTTCTATCTTCTATCTTCTATCTTCTATCTTCTATCTTCTATCTTCTATCTTCTATCTTCTATCTTCTATCTTCTATCTTCTATCTTCTATCTTCTATCTTATATCTTCTATCTTCTATCTTCTATCTTCTATCTTTTATCTTCTATCTTCTATCTTCTATCTTCTATCTTCTATCTTCTATCTTCTATCTTCTATCTTCTATCTTCTATCTTCTATCTTCTATCTTCTATCTTCTATCTTCTATCTTCTATCTTCTATCTTCTATCTTCTATCTTCTATCTTCTATCTTCTATCTTCTATCTTCTATCTTCTATCTTCTATCTTCTATCTTCTATCTTCTATCTTCTATCTTCTATCTTCTATCTTCTATCTTCTATCTTCTATCTTCTATCTTCTATCTTCTATCTTCTATCTTCTATCTTCTATCTTCTATCTTCTATCTTCTATCTTCTATCTTCTATCTTCTATCTTCTATCTTCTATCTTCTATCTTCTATCTTCTATCTTCTATCTTCTATCTTCTATCTTCTATCTTCTATCTTCTATCTTCTATCTTCTATCTTCTATCTTCTATCTTCTATCTTCTATCTTCTATCTTCTATCTTCTATCTTCTATCTTCTATCTTCTATCTTCTATCTTCTATCTTCTATCTTCTATCTTCTATCTTCTATCTTCTATCTTCTATCTTCTATCTTCTATCTTCTATCTTCTATCTTCTATCTTCTATCTTCTATCTTCTATCTTCTATCTTCTATCTTCTATCTTCTATCTTCTATCTTCTATCTTCTATCTTCTATCTTCTATCTTCTATCTTCTATCTTCTATCTTCTATCTTCTATCTTCTATCTTCTGTCTTCTATCTTCTATCTTCTATCTTCTATCTTCTATCTCCTATCTTCTATCTTCTATCTTCTATCTTCTATCTTCTATCTTCTATCTTCTATCTTCTATCTTCTATCTTCTATCTTCTATCTTCTATCTTCTATCTTCTATCTTCTATCTTCTATCTTCTATCTTCTATCTTCTATCTTCTATCTTCTATCTTCTATCTTCTATCTTCTATCTTCTATCTTCTATCTTCTATCTTCTATCTTCTATCTTCTATCTTCTATCTTCTATCTTCTATCTTCTATCTTCTATCTTCTATCTTCTATCTTCTATCTTCTATCTTCTATCTTCTATCTTCTATCTTCTATCTTCTATCTTCTATCTTCTATCTTCTATCTTCTATCTTCTATCTTCTATCTTCTATCTTCTATCTTCTATCTTCTATCTTCTATCTTCTATCTTCTATCTTCTATCTTCTATCTTCTATCTTCTATCTTCTATCTTCTATCTTCTATCTTCTATCTTCTATCTTCTATCTTCTATCTTCTATCTTCTATCTTCTATCTTCTATCTTCTATCTTCTATCTTCTATCTTCTATCTTCTATCTTCTATCTTCTATCTTCTATCTTCTATCTTCTATCTTCTATCTTCTATCTTCTATCTTCTATCTTCTATCTTCTATCTTCTATCTTCTATCTTCTATCTTCTATCTTCTATCTTCTATCTTCTATCTTCTATCTTCTATCTTCTATCTTCTATCTTCTATCTTCTATCTTCTATCTTCTATCTTCTATCTTCTATCTTCTATCTTCTATCTTCTATCTTCTATCTTCTATCTTCTATCTTCTATCTTCTATCTTCTATCTTCTATCTTCTATCTTCTATCTTCTATCTTCTATCTTCTATTTTCTATCTTCTATCTTCTACCTTCTATCTTCTATCTTATATCTTCTATCTTCTATCTTCTATCTTCTAGCTTTTAGCTTCTAGCTGCTAGCTTCCAGCTTCAAACTTTTAGCTTCTAGTTACTACCCAGGTAACAATTTGATGCTGTACAACCGTTTCTCCAACTGTTTGCCTTCATTTGAACAAAAGCTGAGCACAAGAGGTGCAATCCTTTATTCAGCTCTCAAACATCTAATTTTTTTTTGATTTTATTCAACCTTTAGCGGATTTTAGGTTCATTGAAAGGCTGATTTAAGGCTTAATATGCGCTTAATCTGTAACCAATTAAATTTATTATTCGTGTCAAAATAAAATAAAAACACTTTCGTGAGTCTATTTTTACCAGTACATGCGTCCATTTCCAGAAGAGATGTTTAGGAATGTATAAATAAATCTGTGGGAAAACAGGGAATTGAACTCAGACTTTCTGATTTACAGTCACTCACCTTAGCAACTACACCACACTCAATTATATCCTCGAAAACAAGAGCATTACTTGTTGTGTCTGAATAGTCAATAACATGAGTTGAACTAAGTCTGTATTGAGACTGAAGAAGCGAAGTGCACTTCAGGAAAACTATGCTTGGGTCAGCTGTCAAAAATTATTTGAATAAAGGTTGAACAACAGATGATTAATTCTGCATGTCAGTGTATGTTTTAAAGCTGGTTATCCAAATGAATTATATTCAACTCAGCTTGATATTCAGCCATCTATGTCTTGCTGATTAAAGAAGTTGAACAAGCTATATTTCAGACCAATATTCAGCTGTCATTGTATTCAGCCACTGGCATCATTAACCAGCTATTGTTCAGCTAATACTCTCACTGTTCAGCATTCATTGTTACTTGGGTAGCTTCTAGCTTCTAGCTTCTAGCTTTTTAGCTTCATAACATGGTCAAATATACTAGAAGGAGGTCTTAGAACCATTATAAAACCAAAATAAAATGTATAAGGTTTTATGACGGTTATCAAAACCACTACAAGCCTTATTGATGACCAACATGTTACTAGGATCTTCTAAACAAAAAGAAGTGTAAACAATTTGATCGAAATTGACCAAAATTTGATTCTCTTTCCCCAATCGGGTCCAGCAGTACCCGAGACGTTCAAAGATTCATCGCCGTCAAAAGCGAGAAATCTTTCTTCTGTTTGAACATACACATATTCCTCGGATGACGCCAGCTGCCGAGCTACGACGCCACAGCACCGTCACATAAACGAACCCGCGAAGGGGGCAAACCTCTCCGTTTCAAGTACTAAACTTGGCAGCATAGGGCTATTTTTAAACTCTGGGCAGGAACTTCCCAGTGTCATGTACCCACCTACCTACCTTGTAAGTGTGGAAGGATACTACTGTTCCACTGCTTATGATGATGATGATGGTCCAAGAGGGCACACCTGCGGACAGGTCCAACTCTCTATACATGTGGCTCTCACTATACTAGCTGTGTGCAGCGCGGGGGCCCATTGAATTAAATATGAGCTGTAAAAGCACCAGGGCTCGGGAGGTTTGACCCAGAGCAAGAAGTGTGCGGTGCAGGACCCGCGTGGTGTTTGTGGTAGAGGGGTGAGGTGCTGGGTTCGGTTCCCACCACCAGCAGCAGGGCACTGTGCCTCTCACCTTTGGGCCTCCTCCCCAGACGACGGGTTGTTTGTGTTTCATGGTGGAAAGTTTTGGATTGAATCTCGTTTGACCAGATTTGGGTTTTCTCAGTCTCTAATCTGGATTTTGATAGGGTATGACAACCCTTCTTCAGTCTCTGCCCCCACGTTCATCCTACTCCAAAAACAAACGATTTAAGCACCGATTGTTTTCGTTCTTTTTTATATCATGCATACCACTCCTAACAAAAAGAAAAAACAAAAATAAAAAACAAAACATATGTCGATTTTGTTTTTGATAGTATGAAAATACAAGCATTAAGCTGAAGATAGGTTTCAGTCCCCTAGGAATACTTAATTGTGGAAGGAAATGTGCATTTTTCAGATATGTGGCGCTGCTCGTAGCTTGTAAACAATACTTATGGTTACTGCGTACTGACAGAAATTCAAAAAAAAAATCAAGGGTATCAACAGTATTTCACAGTTCTACTAAACTTCAAAGGAAGATTGTAGATAATCAAAAATATAAGGAAAGAAAGCTAAGCCGATTTTCCAATTCCAAGTGGCATGACAACATTTTTGTTAGTTCACAGGAAATTTCTAGAACACTCAAAAACTCATTGCTGCAAATGACAAGAATGGGGCCATTGAACTAAATATTGCTTTATTTATGGATGAAGAATGTGTGATTTTAGACGATTCTTTTCTTATTTTTACAGATTTTTAGATTTTTTTCCAGGGGCTTATGTGAAAATGTCTTTGGAGAAAATATTATGGGATATGTCCACCATTTTTATTTGTGATTCATTAAAAAAATGAATAAGCTTACGATGCTTTTTCTATATTTTGGACGTGTTTGCCTCGCAAAAGTTTTGATAAGATTTTTTTAACACAATCCATACAGAAATATGCTATTATATGAAAATATTTAGGAATTTTTACAGAAAAAATTTTAAGTACCTCTTAACAGTTTTTTTTTGAGAAACATACGTTTCTTTTCGATCTAAATATAATTTTCTTTGTTAGAATTCCTCCTTTTCGAAATATGTTTAGAGATTTTTCCAAAAACAGTCATAGTTTTCACGTTAAGTTTTCTAGAGATTTTTTTAATAACACTGGGAATTTCCCCAAATTTTAGTTGTTAGTTTTCAGTTTTATGAATTTTTACTATTTTTTACGAATTTGCAAAATAAGAAGAAATAAGAAATTCTGCAATTGTTCCAAGAATTCCGCTAGGTTATGTTAAAATTCATGGATGGTTGCTGATATGATATTGTAGAGAATCTTTAGAACATGCCTTAAAGCGCCACCTAGCGGTGATAATTTAAAACTCAATATTTCGGAATACACCCAATTGTTCAAGTCTTCCCATACAAACCTCCAGCTCGTTGAGCGCCCCCTTAGACTTAATCGATTTCACTCAAACTTTTAGCGTAGCTTCCGGGAGTCCAAAAGAACTGATTAACTTCCCTGAATCTGGTGATAATTCTTGGAATTTTTCGAATTTTATGTGTTTTTTTTTCTAATAAATCTGGGCTACCTTACTGCATATGCAATAAATAGTGCAAATTTAATCTTAGTTCTAAGTAAACCAGAGACAAATTAAAGACAAAGTATAAGTTAGGGCAATTTTTGTTAATCAGTTAGAAATACAAGTAAACTTATGAAGAAATTTTAATATGAAAAGACATTTTGAGATTCTAAGTGGGAAATTAAAAAAAAATACCATGTTTCCAAAAATTCCCAAAAAAATTTTTTTTCTATGGACCAGAACAAAACACTCTCACATGCTGGTTTTAGATTATGTATTGCGTTTACATTGACCGTATTTATTTTTTTGTGATGATAAAATCCTTATTTTTGAAACAAGATTTTTTAAGAAAATTAATGCAATTTTGGTTTTTAGCCATGAAAATTTTAGCTGAAAATTCATATGAAAGTTCTGTGATAAAAGTTTTGAAATGCCAGGGCCCGTAGCCACTAACGTTTACTTCATAAGCAGATGGTAATGGGTTCGATCCCAGCCCCGGCGCTTATTTCAACATGGATGAATATCTAAAACAATTCAAAAAGACGTATTTTACATAGAAATGAGAATTTCGACTAAATTTGTATTGTTTTCATGCATAGTGAACTTGTCCTTACTCTCTGATTTTCTATTCTAGTGCTTGCACAGCCAAAAGTATCTGCAAAAGCACGCTTTAATACTTGAAATTTGTCAAACTATTATTAATCTATTCGGCCTGAAGTTTATTTTTTTTCGCACAAAGAAAAAAAAATAAAAGGAATATAAAAAAACTTATATTGCATGACTTTCGAAAAGTTTTAGGTTCTACATTTTTATTCGAAAATAAATTGAAAAACACTTCATACAAAAAGAATAAAAAATAGTTGAAAATTGAGAAAGTGTTGGCACTTATAGTGAGAGCATGTTTTCATTTCTTGAAAATCTGAATCATTATATTTTTGGGTGAAACTTGGCGGTCTCTTATCATATGATTTGAATCTAGAAGAGCAAACGAGTTCCAATTTTCAACAACTAAAAAAAAATAAGCTGTAGCTTTATGAATGCATGAATACGTATAAGTATGTTTTGAGTTTCCTACAGATTTTTAGAGAAGCTTCAGATTCTTGCTATAGTTCTTGCAGGTTTTTGCGAATATTTTAGATTTTAAAAGGTAAAAGTACAATCACAATTCGTGCAACTACCAAAAGCTTTTCTTGTGTAGTGAGAATTTCATTTTTTTTTGCCAGATCTGGTACGGTAGAAAGTATTCTGCGTAAAATCCTTGTTTTGAAAAACATTGACTTTCCATAATGTTCACACAATCTTACAAAGCACAAGTGCTTTATTTATTTATTTTTTCATTTCTGAAATTTAACTACGCGTAATTCTTTATATCCAAACCACATGTGCTATTCAATATCACTAATAGATAAAGTAAGATACAACGTGCTCAACAACACTTTTAGGCTATCATCTTGACTATACACGGAATGACACAACACTCAACCCAATCGTCAGTGTATAATATGTTTACACACCAAACGCTTTCAGCAATATTTTGCTAAATTTTGCCGAGCTGAAGGGTTCAGCAAAATTTTATGCTGAACTTTCAGCAAAGTTTGCTGAATTTCAGCAAAACATTACTAGTGATCAGCAGAGTTTACTGAACAAATCAACAAATTTTGCTGAATTTCAACAAAAAAATTGCTGAAAGTTTCAGCTCGGCAAAATTCAGCAAAATTTTGCTGAAATCCTTAATCGATTTTTGGTGTGTATATTAGGGAAACGCTTAAAAAATGTTAGACAAAAAATAAACGTGAAAAGTGCCGTTTTATGAATTGAGTTCTTCCTAGAGCAAGGTCAAAATCAGTAGTACTAATCAAAATTTTGAAAAAAATATTTAGAACTGTTGATTTTTACTGCATGGTTCGATGATTGATGACTCTCTAAAAATTAAGCACATTGAATTATTTTTGAAATCCTACCGATAGTTCGTCATTTTTTTTTTCTTGCCCGCTTACGAAAATTGAGAAAATTCCAACAGCTATTTCTGTTTTTAGTCTCTTGTCAATTCATGAATTCTATCGGAAATTTTGCTCCAAATTTCATGCCTCCAGTTACTTTTTGGAACATTTTTAAAATATTGGAAAAATCGCCAAAAATTGAATTTGATTGTAGTTGTTTACAATGTATCTTTAATGTTCATTATTTGTGCTTGTAAAGAAAAGAATCTTGCCCAGTAGATTTGGCTTTGGGCCTTCCATAAGAGCTGCAAAGAAATTTCTCTAAATTTTCTGCTAAGTGCTTGATTTTAAATCAGCCAGAATTTTCACCATTGAAATTCTATAACTTTTCATTCATCAAGAAATTTGTCGCAAACTTTTATCGGGAATTGATTTTAGTGAACCTAAGTAAATGATCAAATTTTGGACCCTTGGTCCATAAACCACGTGGTCATTTTTTCCTGAATTTTAGAACCCCCCCCCCCTCCCCCACCGTGGTCTTGCGTGGTTTCAGGCCACCCAGACGGTCTGATTCACTTTAAATTCAAGCGATTCAAATCTGATTCACTTGATATTCATAATATTCAAGTAATTCAGGTCTGACTCACTTCATAATCAAGTGGTTCAGGTCCAATTCACTTCATGTTCAAGTGATTCAAGGTTCATTCACTTCATATTCAAGTGATTCAGGTCAGATTCATTTTAATCCAAGTGATTCAGGGCTGATTCACTTCATATTCAAGTGATTCTGGTCTGATTCACTTCATGTTCAAGTGATTCAAGGCTCATTCATTTCATATTTAAGATATTCATAATATTCAAGTGATTCAGGTCTGACTCACTTCATAATCAAGTGATTCAGGTTTGATTTAGTTCATATTCAAGTCTGATTCACTTTATATTCACTTGATATTCATGATATTTAAGTGATTAAGGTCTGATTCACTTCATGTTCAAGTCTGGTTCACATGATATTCATAATATTCAAGTGATTCAGTGATTCAAGTGATGACTCACTTCATAATCAAGTGATTCAGGTCTAATTCATTTTAATCCAAGTGATTCAGGGCTGATTCACTTGATATCCAAGTGATTCAGGTCTGATTCATTTCATGTTTCAGTGATTCAAGTCTGATTCAGGTCGGATACACTTCATATTCAAGTGATTCAGTTTTGATTCCCTTCATATTCAAGAGGTTCAGGTATGATTCACTTCATGTTCAAGTGATTCAGGTCTGAGTCATTTTAATCCAAGTTATTCAGGTCTGATTCACTTGATTATCAAGTGATTCAGGTCTTATTCATTTCATGTCAAGTGATTTAGGTTGGATTCACTTGATATTAAAGTAATTTAGTTCTAATTCACTTCATATTCATGAGGTTCAGGTCTGATTCACTTCATGGTCAAGTGATTGAGGTCTGAGACACTTTAATCCTAAAGATTGAGGCATGATTCACTTGATGTACAAGTGATGCAGGTCTGATTCACTTCATAATTAAGAGGTTAATGTCTGATTGACTTCATATTCAAGTGATTCAGGTTTTATTCACTTCATATTCAAGTGGTTGAAGGCTGATTCACTTCATATTCAAGAGGTTCAGGTCTGATTCAATTTATGCTCTAGTGATTCAGGTCTGTGTCATTTTAACCCAAGTGATTCAGGTCTGACTCACTTAATATTCAAGTGATTCATAAACTGTTTGTCATATAGAGCCAGAATTGTGAACCAAACTGCTTGTAGTTATGATGTCCATGACTTTCTGAACAACTTTACCGAATACTTGAACTGTCTATCTCATCAGGATCACGAGATGGAACTAAGAATTACGAACCAAATTGCATGTCATAAAAATGTCCTTGACCTTCCGAATAACTTTGCCAAAGACTTGAACTTTGTATCTCATCAGGATCACGAGATAGAACTAGTTAAAATGTTCATTTTTCCATGCTCACTAGCGTCACCTAGCGGCAGAATTGCGAAAAAACTGCTTGCCATTGTGATGCCAACGACCTTCCGAACAACAAACTTTGCTGAAGACTGTACCTTTACATATTAGGATTTCGAGATGTGTGCTGCTTACATTCAGCTGTTTCAGGTGATGCTATACTTTTTAGGGGGTGATGCAATATTCAACTGAGTGTTGCAATCCTTTTTTAGGTGAGTCCGTACTTATGACGGGTAGTGTAAGTTTAAAGTGTTGTTATTTCTACTATTACGCCGACAACAAAAGCACTTCTCCCAGCGTAGATAACTTTGCCTTTCCCCCCAAAGGCCTCAGAAAAGTACCTCCCAGAATAGTAACGAATGATATCACGCTCCATAATCGGACGCCCCCGGCCCCGGTCAGAACCCTGCAGCCGGTGTCATGCCGAGCGCCCGTAGTGAGCTGCTGCCTTTTTGGTAGGTGGTAGGTTGGTTCGTTTGTTTGATACGCTTCACCGAAGCGACGGTGAATTCCGATGAGAGAAAAGGTGTCGGATCGTAGACTGTGTGTCTGAGGAACTAATGGGACGCAGGGTTGAGAGGGGAAATTAAGAATGGAAAGCGTCAATCGAGCCCCAAAAAGCAGGGAGGAAAATGGTGGAGGCGTGACTGACAAGGAATCGGTTTCCCGTGTGAAGTTTGGTGATCCGTTGAGTTATGCATGTGTGACACACTACCCACTGGATGGATGGATGAATGGTTCGGCGCTGAATTAAAGATTAGGGGTGTCGAGTTACTGCTACGACAGGATAAGGTTGGAATCGATGGCCTTGAGTGTACCGCTTCTGGTCCAGTCTGTCCCATAGGGACCACTCTTTCATTACTCAATGGAAAGGTGCGTATATACAAAACTAGGTGATATTATCTGATACTCATACAATAGTTTATATCACAACAAACCTGGACACTGTTCTGTTGTTCCCAGAGTATGTTGATAATTGTTATATCCGTTACTTAGACTACATACCTGCAAAGAGAAAAAAAAGATAAACTAATTAGTAAAAGCGTTTTATGCAGAGGAAACGAAATTCCATTCAGACGTTCATTGAAGTGCAGCTACCACCTTTCAAACAACTAAATCAGTTTGCTAGAATATTTCCATATAACATCTGCAGAGCTTGATTCGATGAAGCAATCTTAGCTGTTGATTCTTCCCTAGCCTTCTTTCCAACAAAATGCTAACAAGCCCCTACAAACTTTGAACTTCTACCAGCACAGCAGTCAAATCAGGTCACACCCGCCCGCACATTGACACAATCGTTTAGCATTCCTGCCACTCACTCCCGGTTCGCATCACTGGGCAATCATCTCATTCGACAATATTGATATTTATGACTATTCAATTTCACAGACATTCACATCCCATCGCATCGCATTGCGTATTCATGGAGTTTCCGTAAGCATCCCGTTCAAACATACAACCACTGTCATTCCCAGTTGTGCATTTGGACGAGTCGGACGTGTGCTCCGTATCTCACCACGCGATAGACCTCGTATAAGTGGAGTTTTTTCCCCCGCAAGTGCGGAAGGTTTTTTATATCGTACGTTTTCCTGCTTGTGCGAAGTGTAGTGTCGCAAAGTGGTATCCAGCGCAACCCGGGAAGCGAGGTGCTTGCATCATCGTACATCAAAGAAGAAACATCGCATCCAAGAAAGTCATCTTTATCGCCATCATCAGCCCCTCCGTCATCGAAGAGGACGGCGGCGACGGGTGCGAAGGCAGACGCGACGGACAGCTTTACCATCGACCTGCCTGTGATAAATATCTTCCTGCTTCGGTCAGATAAGTATCACTCTTTCGATACACTCTTTTGTCCGCCCAATTTGTTTTGATCGCTTTTGTCTATTGTATCCCCAGTCCACATTCGACCACGTGCTTTTTTTGACATCCATAACAGTGGTTCCCAAACTACTGTATACGGGTAAGGGTGTACAAACTGTAAATAACAGAACTTTTTTTTGTGTTTTTTTTATTAGCTATTTTTTCTTTTTTTTTCAATACCGTTTTTTTTGCATCCTACAGGGTGCGCTAAAATAAACATAAGAATTGAATTCGTATATTATTAGTACAAGTTTTTTTTTTTTGCTTTACTTTTTTCTATATATTATTAACATTGTTTGGTTTACAAACCAAACAGTTGTCGTCCTAAGGAAGAAAGTGCACTGTAAATACGTTAAGGTTTTTTTTCTTCCTCTTTTGCACTTTTGAGTTATTTTCCATAAATTTGTTTCCACATGGACGATTCGATTGGAGGCGAAACGCCTCCCAATGATATCATTGCTCGTACGCGGTTTTATCAGCCATCTTCGCCTGGACCTTGGGTTGTCTATTTCCGGCGTAAATGCAAACCATTGAATATGCTTTCGATTTCTCGAGAGCTGACGCGTAAGTATCCTGGGACCGTTATTCACCAAGTGAAAGCATCCAAGCTGCGTGTTACCGCACCTAGCTACAAAGCAGCAAATGAAATTGCTCAACACGAAGCGTTTACTGTTGAATACGCGGTCTATGTGCCAGCACGAGAAGTGGAGGTGGAGGGGAAGATCCTCGACGAAATGCTGACATGTGAGGACATCAAGACCGGCTTTGGTCGATTCAAAAATAGGTCAATTCCTGATGTGGCTATCCTAGACTGTAAACGCTTATCTAAGGTTTCCATGGAAGGAAATAAAAAGGTGTACTCGCCTTCAGCGTTTTTTCGAGTGACTTTTCCAGGTTCCGTCCTCCCGGAATTTGTTGTAATTGATGGTGGTTTTTACCCAGTGCATCTTTTTAGGCCGAAGGTTTTTAATTGTACCAAATGCAAGCAGTTTGGTCACAGTGATAGCTTTTGCGACAACAAGCCCCGTTGTGGCAAATGCAACCAAGCTCATTTGGAGGACTCTTGCACACAGGAAGCGGAAAAATGTAGCTACTGTGGCGGAGATCCACACGACTTGCAAGTTTGCCCGGCTTACAAAAGACGCATTCGAAATGAGAGTCGCTCTATCATAAAGCGCTCCAAACAGACATATGCGGAGATGGTGAAATCTTTTAAAACACCAGATTCCGTGTCTGAATCAGCTGTCCCAGTTGAAAATCCCTATCAGGAGTTGTCATCCGATGATCAGGACGATGGCGAAACTGATGAGGGTAGATCTCTTTCGGAGGTACACGCACCTGGAAAAAGGAAGTCATCATCTTCCCCGGGATTGCGCCGAAAGGTCTTTTTAAAGTCTTCCCTCAAAAGTTTGCCTAATGTCAAAGGAGACGGGGTAAACTTAAAAACTCCGAAGAATCAGGTTCCTTCAGCTTCAGATCCATGTTGTAGCAAGAACCTGTCATCCCCGTCTCCGCCTGTTAAATACACTTCAAAGAGAAATAATCGACAAGGTAGCAAGAAAAAAGCTACCAAAGTTCCTCGCAGTTCAAACAAGCCTCCTAGACCCAAGCGAGGACTGTTTACTTTTAGGGTTCTCGTGGATCGCTTATATAATGCCCTCAGCCTTCCAGAAACATTAAGAGGCATTATTGATATGTTTATACCTACAGTAGAAGAATATCTTCGGAATCTGACACAATCATGGCCCCTCCTTGCTGCGATCATATCTTTCGATGGATAATTCATCAAGTGAGGTACAAGATATGATCACTGTGCTACAGTGGAACTGTCATAGTCTAAAACCTAAATTAGACCTGTTTAAGTTTTTGATTCACAACTCTGATTGTGATATATTTGCTCTTTGTGAAACATGGCTTTCTTCTGAAGATGAACTCAACTTCCACGATTTTAACATTATACGCCAGGATAGAGATGATCATTATGGGGGAGTTCTTTTGGGGATCAAAAAGACTTACTCATTTTATAGAATTCCAATCGCGACTCATCCTGGTGTAGAAATCGTCGCTTGCCAAATAAACGTAAAGGGTAAAGAACTTTGCGTAGCTTCCGTTTACATTCCTCCAAGAATTTCAATTAACCGCCGTCATCTTTGGAATGCGGTTTCTGCACTATCACATCCAGTTTTAATTCTGGGTGATATGAACGCGCATGGTACAGGGTGGGGCGAACCATATGACGATAATAGAGCGGCCGTTTTCTATGATTTGTGCGACGATTTCAATTTGAACATTTTAAATACAGGTGAAGTGACACGTATTGCATCTGACGGCAAAGAAAGTCGTCTCGACCTATCACTGGGGTCAAGTTCACTATCATTCGATTGCTTGTGGAAGGTAATCGAGGATCCTCATGGTAGTGATCACTTACCCATTATAACCACCATAAAGCATAATAGTGAAAGGTCAGACCATCCAATTCAGGTTCCTTTTGACCTCACAAGGAATATCGATTGGCAAAAGTATGCAGAAGCGGTATCTTTTGGCATCGAATCATTCAATCCCCTCCCACCTTTGGATGAGTATCGATTCCTGTCTGAACTGATATATAAGAGTGCATTAGAATCACAAAAACGACGTGTTCCAAGTGCAACCTTCAAAAGAAGACCAGCCACACTAGGCTGGGATGATGATTGCACCCAGTTGTATCTTAAAAAATCTGATGCTTTCAAAATTTTTCGTAGGCACGGTACCTCAGATCTTTATCAAGAGTACGCAAAGCTCGAAAGACAGCTGAGAAACCTGCTGAAAGCGAAGAAGCGTAGTTATTGGCGAAACTTCATTGAGGGTCTCTCAAGAGAAACTTCAATGACAACGCTTTGGAGAGTGGCTCGCAACATGCGAAACCGCTCTTCTTCTAATGAGAGTGACGAATACTCCAACCGTTGGATATTCAGCTTCGCGAAAAAGGTCTGCCCAGACTCAGTCCCAGCACAACCGATTTCTTGGGAAACATCCCCAAGAGACGGTTCTCTGGACAGACCCTTCACTATGCTGGAACTTTCTATGGCTCTTCTTTCATCAAACAATTCCGCTCCGGGACGCGATATGATCAAGTTCAATCTTCTAAAGAATCTCCCAGATATCGCGAAAAGACGATTACTGGACCTGTTCAACTCATTCATGGAGAACAACATCGTTCCGCATGAATGGAGACAGGTCAAAGTAATAGCTATTCAAAAGCCTGGTAAACCAGCGTCTGATCATAATTCATACCGCCCAATTGCTATGTTATCATGTTTAAGGAAATTGTTGGAAAAAATGATCCTATCACGACTCGATCATTGGGTCGAATCGAATAACTTGCTTTCAAATACACAGTTCGGGTTTCGCAAGGGCAAAGGAACAAACGATTGTCTAGCGTTGCTTTCAACAGATATTCAACTGGCCTTTGTGGAAAAGGAGCAACTGGCTTCAGTTTTCTTGGATATTAAGGGCGCCTTTGATTCAGTTTCCATAGGAATATTGTCAGAAAAACTGCACAATAGTGGACTTCCAGGAATTTTAAATAATTTCTTGTATAATTTGTTGTCAGAAAAACATATGAGTTTCAATCTCGGACAACTGACAACTTCCAGAATTAGTTACATGGGCCTACCCCAAGGCTCATGTTTAAGTCCCTTGCTTTATAATTTTTACGTGAAAGACATTGATAGTTGCTTGGAAGGACAATGCACGCTAAGACAACTTGCAGATGATGCTGTGGTTTCTCTAAAAGGCCCACATGCAGAAATGTTGCAAAGACCATTGCAAAATTCTCTAAATAATCTGTCAATCTGGGCAAGAGATTTAGGGATCGAGTTTGCTCCGCAAAAAACTCAATTGGTTGTGTTTTCTAGAAAGCGGAACCCAGCCCAACTGAAACTCAATCTTTTGGGAATAGAAATCGATCAGTCTTTGACTTCGAAATACCTTGGGGTCTGGTTTGATTCAAAAGGCACTTGGGGTACCCAAATCAAGTATTTGGTGCAAAAATGTCAACAAAGGATCAATTTTCTACGCACAATTACCGGAACATGGTGGGGTGCTCACCCGGAAGACCTCATAAAACTTTACAAAACGACTATTCTCTCTGTTATTGAGTATGGCTCTTTCTGCTTCCACTCAGCAGCAAACTGCCACCTAATAAAGTTGGAACGAATTCAATACCGTTGTTTGCGTATTGCTCTCGGCTGTATGCACTCAACGCATAATGCGAGCCTAGAGGTCCTGGCAGGGGTGAAACCTCTCCAGAACCGATTCTGGGAGCTCTCGCTAAGGTTACTTATAAAGTGTGGAGTGAGCAACACACTTGTCATTGAAAACTTCGAAGAAATGCTCAGTCTGAACACTCAATCAAAATTCATGAGAATTTATCTGTTCTACATGTCATCTGACATAAGCCTACCAAGTTATAATCCTCCTCGTGTACACTTCACTAATGACAGTACCTCTGTTAAATACGATCTGCCCATGAAACAAGCTATTCAGGGAATACCAGATCAACTTCGGTGTATATCTATTCCTCGCATTTTTAATGAAAAGTACCAAAATGTCAATTCCTGTAAGAGATTCTTCACTGATGGGTCTCGCATAAATGGATCCACTGGTTTCGGTGTCTTCAATGAAAATTTCACCGCCTTCCGCAAACTTCAAGAACCTTGTTCGGTTTATGTTGCTGAGCTGGCAGCAATCAATTTCGCTTTGGGGATGATTTCAAATATGCCCGCAGACCATTTCTTCATCTTCTCGGATAGCCTTAGTTCGATTGAGGCACTCCGGTCGATGAAACCTGTAAAACATTCATCTTACTTTCTTACAAAAATAAGGGAGCAGATGGGTGCACTGGTCGAAAGATCATACAAGATTACCTTTGTATGGGTCCCCTCACATTGCTCAATTTATGGCAATGAGAAGGCGGACTCTCTCGCAAAGGTGGGCGCACAGGAAGGTGAGATCTATGATAGAAGAATTTCACATGATGAATTTTTCCATTTTATTCGCCAGAGTTCTCTTCAAAGTTGGCAAAATGATTGGCGAGATGGCCAGCTGGGACGGTGGTTACATTCCATTATTCCTAATGTTTCTTTGCGAGTGTGGTGGTATGGTATGGATGTAAGTCGCAATTTCATTCGCGTGATGTCAAGACTTATGTCCAACCATTACTCGCTAGACGCGCATTTACACAGGATTAACCTCGCGTTGAGCAATGTTTGTACTAAGTGCGGTTCCGGTTATGATGACATCGACCACGTAGTTTGGCAATGCCCGGATAATGACGCCTCCAGAGCGCTACTATTGGATACCCTTGAGGCCCGAGGTAGACAACCCTTTGTTCTTGTGAGAGATGTGTTGGGGACCCGCGATGTCACATATATGGGATGTATTTTCGACTTTCTTCGCTCTGCTGGTATAAAAGTTTAATTCGCTTGTGTTTTCTTCTCCAGTTTTTTTTCTCTGTTTTGTCCTCTTTGTGTTACCAAGCTACTCCTGGCCATCCGGAAGACCAAGTCCCACAACAAGTTGGTACCAACACCACAAGGCACCGAATTCGCTAGCAAGATGCGATTCACCCCCGGATGAGCTGCAGTGAAACCTTTGCCCCAATCCTTACCCTGTCCATCCCTCAAAATGTGACCCTCTAACCTCGAGCTGCCACGAGTACCCTGGCTTCCACCCATTACTAACAGATATCATTAAAAAGTTATTACTCTGTATAATGTATACTATTAAGTACAAAGAAAGATCCTCGGCTCCGTAAAGCGTTATACGCGATTGAGCCCCAAATAAATGAACTAGATAAAAAAAAAAAAAAACATACAACCATCCCACTTGGACCCACACGTGTCCTCCCACATTCCTTCGCAATCACTCTAGTTCCAGTTCCAGTAGGAAGGTGGGCGGGTAGGTAGGTACTGTGACAGAGCGGTATGGCGACACACACCACAGAAACTCATCCTCTAATTGAATAAAGATTATTCCCAGAAGCTTCCAATCCTGTGTTTTTTGGTTCCCTCACTTCGTTGGTTGTGTTGTGGATGACGACTCATCTCTCGTAAGAGGGATAGAAAAACAACAAACAAGTTGCCGAAATATGTGAACATTCGTTTCGTAAATTAATATTCTGTTTCATTTTTTTTGGAATCCTTGCTTCGGTTCCCACTGTACCAGGTGCATGCACTGGTTCCACAGTATTCCAACGGGTTTGTCCCATCACGTAGAAGACCTTGGATTTGCTGTGGAAATTCGATGAAAGACGATAACGCTTCAGAAGTGCTTCGGTGAATCGTTAAAAGTTTAAAGTTTTCCTGTAAACGCCTTAATTAAAATCGAAACTTTCTCGGGAATTTGGGAAGCAATTCGATACACACACACATACGTTTGCCTGGGTGTTGGTTGGAGGCGCCAAGCAAGTATCCAATACTTTCCCAGAAAGAACCCCTTGGAAGGTATCGATCTGTCTGTTAGTGGGAGGTAGGAGTTGCCGCCAGCTATTGGGAGTTTCGAAGTGGCAATCGTTCGTGAGAAGGATTTTCACAGATTTTTTTTTTTCGAAGGAATCAGGATGCAGCGAGGTGCTTGCAGGGGAGAGCAGATTAGAACGCATGTTGAATTTACTTGAAATGATCGATTAAAGCTTTGAAAAATATCCAAAAAGTATAATTTCCGGCTTTGTAAACTTTGTAGGAATAGCTCCAGCAGACTTCCATAAAATTCTTAAAAAAAACTCCGCACAGGAATTTCCTCATAAATCTCTTAAGGAGTTGCAAAAGAAATTTAAAATGGTATTCCTAGAGACATATACGCCAAATTTGGGGAAGGCATGCTTGGTTTGGCTTCCCTATTTTTAACATTTTTTTTATTTTTCACACAAAAAAACGGATTTTACTCTCCTTATTGATCAAGTTGGCACGCCTACCAAGAGGAACAGCCGAAGAGATTTGTGAGGATTCCCCAAAGCAGTTTCTGGAAGAAACCCAAAAAGAGCTCTTTGATGCATTCAAAAAGAAGATTCTGAATTAATCACCGAAGGAATCCATTAAGGGATCCCTATTGGACCACCAACGGATTTACTGGGATAGCCAACGTAATTCTAGTAGGATTTCCTGGAGTAGTCCTTACAGAAAATTTTGAAGGATTCTCTATAGAAATTCCTTGTAGAATCTCAAAATCTCTAAATAAAGTCTCAGGGGCAACTCCAAAAGAAATTTTTGAATGAATTTCTGTTAATTTACTTACCGAAAAGAACTTCTGAAGAAATTGTCTAAAGAATTCCAGGGGAAATCTCTGAACAGTTTTTATTGGAATTTTTAAACAGAATCCTGGATATATTTTCAAAGAAATTCCTGAAGGAATCACGAAGGGAATTCCTGTGGAATTTTTCAAAGGGTTTTCTGAAGCATTCCTAGAAGAGATTACCAGAAGAATCTTCCTGGAGAAACCTTTAATGAAGACCCTGGCGGAATTCTTGTAAGGATTTCGGAAAAAGAGTACCCAAAGCCCAAAGAAATTCCTAGAGAAATCGCCGATGGAATTTCTGGAGGAACTCTTAAAGACATTCCTGGAAAAATCTTCACTTAGAGACATTCATTTAAAAGAATTCTTTATAGAATTTTTGAAAGATTCCTCCAAGTTATGTCTGGAAGAATTAAAAAAAATATTGAAACTATCTCAATAAGATTTCTGAAAAGATTCCCAAAAGAATCCTCAAGGAGGTTTCTGGAAGAATCCTTACATGAATTTCTGAAGGAATGCTCAAAGAAATTTCTGTTGCAATCTTCTAAGAGATTGCTGACACAATCTTTGAATTTCTAGAGGAATCCTGTATGGGATTCCTGGAAGAATCATAAAAATCCTTTGAGAATCCTCTTACGTATTCCTGAAGGAATTCTCAAAGAGATACTCTGAGATATGCTCCTAAAATTTTCTGGTGAAATCTCAAAAGAGATTTCAAAAGAAATCATCAAAGAAATTTCTGAAAGTATCCTAAAAGGATTCCTCAAGGCCATTTTTTGTTTAAAACAGACTTTTCCCTGAAGGGGCATTCGTCTCTAAACTTCTAAAGGATTCCAGAAGGTAATTCCTGTTAGAGTCCTCTAAAGGTTTCCTAAAGAATTCCTAAAACTAATTCACGAGGAAATTCTCGAAGCGACTTCTGCAGGAATGCTCCGCAAAGATTTCTGGAGGAATTCCTGAAGGAATTTTGGAAGAGATACCTGAAGGAATTTTCGAAGGGATTCCTGAAAAAGTTCTCATAGGCATTCTTGGAAGAATCTTCCTGCAGGAATCTTTAATGAAGCCCCTGTGGAAGAATCCTCACATGGATTCCAGAAAGAATTCTAGAAATCATTCATGGTTGAAATCTCAAAAGAATCCTTATGTAAATCCTCAAAGTAATGTCCGATATGTCCAGAAGAATCCTGGAAAAATTCTCAAAAAACCCTGAAAGAAGTATCAAAAAATCCTCATCGAAATTTCTGCAGGTATCTTTTTAAGAGATTGCTGACAGAATCCATGACTTTCTAGAAGAATCCATATCGGATTTCTGGCGGAATTCTAGGTGAGATATCTGGAGAGAAAATCTCAACGAGATTTTCGCAGCAATTTTTTAAGAGAATTATTCTATCTCAAAGAAATTTCTGGAAGTATTCTTAAAGAGATTCGTAGATGACTCCTGAAAAAATTTCTTGCTAGAATCCCCAAAGGGATTCCTAAAAAATCCTCAAATGGATTCATGGGAAATTCTCGTAGAGACTCCTGCAGGAATGCTCTGAAGAGATTTCTGGAGGAATTCCCAAAGGGATTCCTGAAGGAATTCTGGATGTGATTTCTAGAGAAATTTTCAAATGCATCCCTGGAGATTGGCTTCTCTAGGAATGCATTTGAAAGGTTCCTGGAAGAATCCTTGCTTACATGGATTCCTGAAGGAACCCTCAAAAAAATTCTGGAGGAATCTTCTTAGTGATTCCTGGAGGAATCCTCAAAGGGATTTTTCCAGGATCCTCAAAAGAATTTATTCGAGAATCTGGAAAAATTCTAGAAGAAAGACCAGAAGGAATGCTCAAATAAATTTCTGGAGGAATCCTACAAGAGATTCTAGGAATCCACAAAAATAATCCTGAAAGTTTCCCAGAAAGAATTTCCTACAAGAGACCTCAAAGGGATTTCTGAAGAATTCTTAGAGAATCCTTAATATAGACTCCTGGAGGAATGCTTGAAGATATTCCTGGAAGAATCCTTGAAGGGATTTTCGGAAGAATTACCGAATGGATTCCCAGAGGAATCTCCAGGACTCATGGAGGAATATGTACAGGGATTTTTGAAAGGATCCTCAAAGAGATTCCTGCAGGGTCGTTAGGGGGATTCCTGGGGTACTTTTCAAATACAAGATACGAAAAATTCAAAAAAATGCTCAACCCCGCGAAAAAATTTCGAAATTGTCATTCTTCAGAAAGAAAGCAAATGGTAAGAACAGAGTTCCCCATTCTTATTTTTAGAAAAACTTTTAAGAGATTTTCGTTTTATTTGATAAGGAAAAAAAAAACTGAAGCTACCTCAAGTTTGAGTGACTCTTTTGCTGACTGAGAAAGTTATGGAATTTGAGTGTTCCAGTAAGAGAATATATGAAATAGTGAGTAAGTGAGCTAGTGAGTCAGTGAGTGGGTAGTGAGGAAATGAGTTGGTGGGTTGATGAGTATGAACAATGAAGGCAGGGCCCAGAATGAATTAGTGAGTATTAGTTAAATAAAAGAAAATCGGGTTAAGTACGGTTCCTTTGAATTCCACTAAGAATTTGCATCCTTTGACAGATACGTATTTCGACCTCAACTGTAAGGTCGTCTTCAGTGTCTTGTACTTGACTCGACTCGAGTCGAGTCAAGTACAAGACACTGAAGACGACCTTACAGTTGAGGTCGAAATACGTATCTGTCAAAGGATGCAAATTCTTAGTGGAATTCAAAGGAACCGTACTTAACCCGATTTTCTTTTATTTACAGATATTCCCCTAACAAGCCCAGGTTAATCATCATGAGTATTAGTTAGTTATTGCGTGAGTTTGTAAAGTAAATGAGGACGTTAATCAGTGAGTGAGTGAGTGAATAATAAAGTTGGTTAATGAGGGAGTGAATGAGTAATTGAGTTCGTTGGTAGATGAGTAAGAGGAAGAAAATAAATGAGCCAGTAAATTAGAGAGTAAATAAGTTCTACAGCAATCCGTTAGGGAGATATTTATTTGGGAAGCTTCAAAACCCGAATCAAGTCTGACCTGTAGTATGTTTGAGAGCTAATGATCAAGAAAGTTGGTAAGTTATTGGGGTGGTTATCTAGTATTGGGGTGATTTTTTAATCAAGTGAGTGAATTTGTTAGTGAAGTAGTGAATAAATTAGTATATGACTAACTGTGATAGTAGGCTGGTGAATTGTTTGTGAGTGAATGTGTGAGTAAATGAGTTAGTTATTGGGCAAGTGAGTGAATGACTTTGTTAAAGAGTGAGCCTATTAGTGAAGAGCTTGTTAGTATACACAGATGAGTGAGATGAGTAATTAAATCAATCACTCACCTACTGATTGATTCATAGTGAGTTGGTCAGTAGTGTAGTGAGCTGACAAGTTCAAGTGAGTTTGGGCTGCAAAACAGGTCAGTCGATAAGGAAAGTGTCCAAGAAAGCTCTGGTCCTCGCAAGTTTCAACCTCATGATTCATAAGTGAGTTGGTAGGTAATCAAATGAATGAATGAGTGAGCGAGTAAGTTGGTGAAGTAGTAACTAAGTGAGTCTGCTATCGAATGAATGTTTTCGTAAATGAGTGAATAAGTTAATGAAATAATAATGAAATAATAATTTGAATAAATGAGCCCATTAGTAAATGAGTAAGTGAATGTGTGAGTCAATGAATGACTTAATGAGTGAATTAGTGAGTAAGCGAGTGTGTGCGTGAATGATAATGATTACTACGAATGATGATGAGTGAGAATGGATTTCGTCATAAAAAAAAGCAAATGAAATTTGTAGGTAGGCGATGGCGTAACAAGGTAATGATTTTCATGCATACCTTAATTAACTCACTCGGTTGCTCACTCATTAAATCATACACTCACCACTACCTCATACAGTTCTCTTTTTTATGTATTCGGCATCTCTTATTTACTAATTTGATTACACGTCAATTCACATGTTAAACATGCATTATTCCCAAATTCACTCAAAATCTCAAAATTTTGATGTATTCAATCCGAGTTGAATTTTCTATAGGAGTACTAAAACAAAGAAATTGGTGCCGATGTTTTTAAGGTAGTGGTGTTGTGGATTATGAAAAAAAATTGTTCTACAGATTCCCCTGAAAATAATTTCGAGTCAATTTCTCGGTAAATTCAGAAAAAAATTGGTAAGATCTTTGTCGAAAAAAAAGAGTGAAGCCTATTGCACAAATAATGGAAAAAAAAATTATAAATTAACCCTCGAGCAATTGCGTCTTTGACTTCCTGCAACGACGTCACGCTCACGATGTGTACCAAAAGCGTGCATTTATCATGGTGCGTGTACTCAGTACACGACACGACCACTTCCGGGTTAACAAATCTTGATGAATTGTTTAAAAAATATTGAATTTTTTTGAAATTTGTGGATACATATTTTTTTTCGTTCCCTGTTTTCGAAAATAAAGCCATTGCGTCCAATAAGCTGAACTTTTGTGGCATACTTAGGCATGGTGGCATGTGTGCCATGGATGTATATAAATGTAAATTTGCGTTGAAAAGATAAAAAAGCAAACGATCAAAAGAGAAATATAAAAATAAATAAAAATAAAAAACTACAATTATATAGCAGTTTCTTCAGTAATCTGCAAATGAATTTTCAGGCATTATGGTGGTCACAGTGGTTTCATAAAATAAGTCATGCTATTTCTAGAAAAATAGAAATACAAGAAGACTCTTTAATAAGCTGTTGAAAAATTAAAAAAAAAAACAATGTGAAGGGAATTACCGAAAAAACGTTCAAAGAAGACATGAAATCTGTAAATAAAGTTTGGTCAAGTATTATGCAGTGCCAATCTGGGTGTATTCCATGGAACCACGCTGAGACTCTGATTATTGAGAATGTTCTAAAGTGGCCATGTTCAAACAATCTAATGTTCTGTTGGACTAGCGAGATCCATATTTAAATTGTGCCCACTTTGGCATGTTTTATTTATATTTGTCAATAATATCTACTTATTCTTTTGCAGCGCTGAATAGGTTACTGACGATGTCGGATTGTTTGTTGATTACCAAAAAAGATGAGCCACTTTTCAATAAAAAAATGAAAAAAATGCTTCTCAAATCAGGTAAACTTTTTTTTTTAATTTTTTTTAATAATTTTAATTTTTGGTTTTCTCATACACTAAATTGTAGTAAAAAACTATTTGCAATATGTATACTCAGAAACGAATTTTCGATAGAAGGCTCCGAAGGGTCACGTTACATATATACATCCTTATACTTATAATTGAGATGATGTCTGTATGTGTGTATGTATGTCTGTGTACAGAAAATATCACCCACTTTTGCGGCACTCCCCATTGGTCGATTTCAAAAATTTTAGCACGAATCGAATCAGAATTTTGCCCCATTGTATGCTATTGAAAATGGTTCGGATCGGTCCAGGCGTTCCGTAGTAATGACAATTTCAGTGAACAGGAACAGCACCAACGGAAGTGACTAAATGTTAAACTGAACAAAATCCTATTTTAAAAAGTCAAAATCGGAAGCAGGCACATTACCTGAATGACGAGTAGGTTCGTTTACACCGATTCCCCGAATCACCTACAGTGAGCTTAAACGCTTCGCCTGCATGCATGCGTTATCCCAGTTGAGCTGCTCCAGCATTCCAACTGCACGTCTGCAGAACTGCAAAACTCCAGTTTTTCCAGTTCGATATCATCCACCCCGTGCTGCTTTTTCATATTTGTCCATATTCGAACACGTTCGTATGAGCGGCGGCTAGTCGCACCCGAAGAGCATTCGCACACAAAATGCGATTATTTTTCTAAATTTAATTTCCCCCCTGTGGAGTTCACTTCCAGAAGAACTTCCAAGAGCGCCGAGAAGGAAAAGATGAATTTACGACGGTGCGCCCGGCCCGGAGACGACCGACGACGTTCCCATGGGAAACATTTTCAATTTTCGTCTCCACCTTCTCGGAAGAAGAAGAACGAAAAAAAAACAACTCAGGAGTCTCTCCCTGTTCTTATTGAGGTGGAGTGTGTGTGCTGTGTTCGCTCATATTCTCCTAGATTCAACGCATCATCCTCGGCGACGCCACATCGCCGCATCGAATCCGAAAAGATAAGGTGAGACTATCGGTTTCGGTTGGGGGTGTTCTACCCTGGCCGGGCGGACGGGCGGCTCACAGTGTGTGGGAAATTGTTTTCGAAAGTGAAAAACATCGAATGAGTTGAGTTTGGAGCTTATGCTGCTATGGGAACTAAGCATACCCCCTAGGATGGGTTGGCATTTTAAGTGTTCTCTCTCTTAATATGGGGAAAAGTTCATAGGTTCACTTTTTGCTCGATTGGATTACGTACGGTGAGGAAGCCTCAAGTGGGATGTTGGGAAATTCGCTACAATTCAGATGAATGAAAATTGGATACTTTTGCTTTGATGGTCGATTAAGTGGTTTCGGGAATCAAAATTTGGTTGTGTTCGGGATGTCAAGGGCTATCTGATCCAATAGAGTATATTACGAAATACATAGTTCAACGATATTTTTCTTTACTCTCTAGTAATTTTTTTTTTATCTGCACGGGAATCGCAACAATCCAATCTTTCACTTTCAAAAAATGTTCAATTTTCGTAAATGGCATCAACATTTCTCAGTGACAAGTTGATCAACTAGTTCTTCTTCTTCTTGGCGTAACGTTCTCACTGGGACAAAGCCTGCTTCTCAGCTTAGTGTTCAATGAGCACTTCCACAGTTTTTAACTGAGAGCTTCCTCTGCCAATGACCATTTTGCATGTGTATATCGTGTGGCAGGTTCGAAGATACTCTATGCCCAAGGAAGTCAAGGAAATTTCCTTTACGAAAAAATCCTGGACCGACCGGGAATCGAACCCGTCACCCTCAGCATGGTCATGCTGAATACCCGTGCGTTTACCGCCTCGGCTATATGGGCCCTTGAATGATCAACTAGTGTAGAGGTCCAAATTTGGGCAAGAATTGGCTATTCCACATGAAGTCAGAGCAGAGTGACTCTAGTCAACTTAATTTTATATTTTCACTGTTAATTTTAGAGAGAATTTATTTGTAAACGTTAATATTATGCCTTTCCAGGTCGTATTGTTTACTCCTTGATTATATTCGTCATCGTCATCTAAAATGGATTTCAACAACTTTATTGTATTTTTTTTCTATTTTTTTTTTTTTTTTGAGCATCCTTACATTTTTATATTTTTTCTGATTGTGGTAACGACCGACGAATGGCCACAGCTATCCCGCAATGGTTGGATTTTCGGTCAGGGATGCCATATATACAGATTTATCTGTATTATACAGATCTTTGAGCAGGTCCAAAACAAAACGTCGGACAAAATTGATTTGTTTGTTCCAATAAAGCAAGACTGCGAAGTCGAAACTATCTATGAAATTTCTTCATTTAAGAACCTCAATAAGAATCTTAGGAAAAAATCGAATCAGTTCTTCAGATCTGGCTTCAAGGGGTTTCTGTAGAAGCTTCCTTACACAGAAAAAAATATGTATTTAAAATTCAGCGAGAAATCATGCACATAAAGGGAATGCTAGAGTTAGTGCATATTTACATGAGATATCATGTAAAATCACGTTACGTTCGTGTAAATTTCCGCCAATAGTCGCGTAACCGGTTGGAGTCCATGATGGTTTACGCGATGGTTGGCGGAAATTTACACGGTGGTAATGTAATATTAATAAGTTTTTCGGAATTCGGAAATCCCTAAGATCTTCATCCAAAATTTTTTCAGGGAATTTCTTATCTTCCTGCACAAAGAGTTTCTGCAGGAATCCTACCAGATAATCCTTATTTTTTTCAGAGTTTAAATAACGAGTTGCTGTAGATGCTTGGCTGATAAAACTCCACAATAAAATCCAAGAAATCCTTCATGAACTTCTTGAGGATTTCCCACGGCGAATACTCTTGAATTCCTTGTTAATATATTTTCCTTACGAGAATTACTCTACGAGTTCTTTCAACAGTAGCTCTAACAACTTTGTTTCAATTCATTCAGTAATTACAGTAGAATTGTTTTAAGGAATACCTCCAAATTCCTGCAGCTAATTCTCCGAGCGCTTTTTTTAGAAACTCATCCAAGGTAAACTTCAGAAATTCATCAAAAAAAAGCAATTGGGTTCTTTAGGGGTATCTGGATTATTTTATAATCAGATTCTCCACCCAAAAATTAGTTGAAATCCAAAATTTCATGATTTTTGAAGTGCGGGAACTATTTTTCAAATGCATTTAAAGTTTGTATGGGATTTTTTTTTGTCCGGGTCGAACTGTCACTTTATCGATTGAACTGTCATTTTATCCACGAAAATAAAAACTGTTTTGTTATTTTAACCATCAAAACAAAGCTATTGGAATCCAATAGAATCACGTTATACTCAGAAAAATGTGCTCCATAGATTTGGCTATAGAAAATAGCAAGATTTCTTTCACTAAACAACCCAATTGAAAAACATGTGATGAAATAATAGTTTCTGGAGAAACGTTGAAAGAAATTCCTGAGAAAACATTTGCAAAGTGAAACAGTGAAAAGTGAGGAGTGAGAAACAATAACTGAATATTGACAAGTGAAGAGTGAAGAGTGAAAAGTCAGCTGTGTGGACTAACGAGCGAGCAGTGAAGAGTGTGAAGTGATAAGAAGGGAATGAGCAGTGAGGAGTAATAAATAAACAGTATAGGGTGAGGCATAAGAAGAAAGCAAGCATGATTAGTATCAGTAAGGTGCAAGCTTGGCAGACACTCCGTTGCGAGGAAATAAGAAGGTGATTTTGGCGATTTTCTGAAAATTTATGATTAAACTTAAAAACCACAACAAAAATCCTCATCAATTCCGAGCGTGAATTTGTCGCGCAGCGAGGAGTTTGTCCAACGTGCACATGTTGTGTCTCTCTCGTCCACTCACACTCTGAAAGCACTCGCAAGGTCCACTCCCATGCAAAAAAGGCTCACGAGACTGAAAACACACTCCTCTACCATAAATCCTCATTGATTGTCTTTTCGTTCACCTTTTCCTGTAGAGAACTAGCAATGAGTTGAAATTCACAATTGACATAAACAAACAGAAAACCCTTATCCTCGCTTGTTTTTTATAACTTCTCTGTATTGGTTCGGTCACTCGCGACTAGACAGAAGCAACGCACATTGCTCTTGAGCATGTTACAAAACTCTCTTGATTTTGATAAAAAATGTTAAACCTAGTAAGTAAGCAGTGAAAGGCAGTCTGAAGTGATTACTGAGTTTTGAGCAGTAAAAATTGGAAAATGGAATGTGAGAAGTGTGGAGTGACGGGTGAGCAGTGAATAGTGTGAGCAGTGCGAAATGTTGAGTGAGGACTTTGGAATGACTAGTGAGGAGTGAACTGTGATTGGGTGGTGGGGGAAGTTGGTTGAGCATGGACTACAGGAGAGTAATAATGAGGAGTGTAAAGCATTGCGGAGTGATTACTGCGAGTTGAGTAATGAAGTTCGAGAAGTTAAAGTGAGCAGTGAAGTGTGAGCAAAGCCAAATGAGAAGTGATTAGTGAAGAATGAGGAAGGAGAATTGAATAGGGGCTGTCCATTAATTACGTAAGGGAATTTTCACGATTTTTAGACTCCCCCACCCCCCCTTGTAAGATTTTTTGTATGAAACTCTAAATATTTTTGTATGATTCGTAAGATTTTTCAAACCCCCCCTCCCCCCAAAAACCCTTACGTAATTAATGGACAGCCCCATAGTATGCAGTGACCAGCGAGAAGTAAATTGTATGGAATGAGTAGTGTGGTGAGGAATAAGGAGTGAGGAATTAAGCATGAGCAATAGGGAGTGAGAAGTGAGCAGTGAAGACTAAGCAGTGAGAAGTAAGGGGTCTCCAGTTAGCCTACTGCTTAAGGCAATGGATCGCTCATCCGGAGACGGCGGGTTCGATTCCCGTTCCGGTCGTGAAAATTTTCTCGACTCCCTGGGCATAGTATATCATTGCATCTGCCACATAATGTACAAATTTATGCAATGACAGGCAAAGAAAGCCCTTCAATTAATAACTGTGGAAGTGCTTAAAAGAACACTAAGTTGAAGAGAGGCAGGCCAAGTTCCAATGGAAACGTCGTTATGGCTCGAAGAAGAAGTGGGAAGTAAGTGGTGAACAGTTGAGTGTAAGAAGCTTGAAGTGAGAAGTGAGTGGTGGAAAGTGAGGAGTAAACTGTAAGGAATGTGCATTGGGAGAATCGGATTCAATCCCAGGTTCTCAGCGTAATATTTACTAGGTTTAATCACCGCATGACTTTATCATAATTAATTTTAATTGGCTTTTTTCGGTGATATCAATACTACTCGGAGTAAGAGGGAGTAAGGGAAGTAATGAAAGAATACGATGGATAGATACGCAAGCAAGCGATAAGAGAAATTGAACAGAAATTGAAATTAACAGAGGGCCATTGTTGAGCAACACAATCACAACGACGATCTTCTTGCCATGCGTTCTCGAGTTGAACGGCTAGGTAATAGTAGTTAGATAAATACTGTTGTGTTACTCAACAATGGCCCTCTGTTAATTTCAATTTCTGTTCAATTTATCTTATCGCTCGCTTGCATATCTATCCTTCGTATTCTTTCATTACTTTCCTTACTCCCTCTTACTCCGAGTAGTATTCATATCACCGAAAAAAGCCAATTAAAATTAATTATGATCCCAGCGTAATAGTCGTGGGCTTAGATTTATCAGCATTACAGACATACCAAAGCTTTTCTCTCAAATGTGAAAATGAGATTACTATGCTGCACATGGCAGATCCGGAGACACTTACGTGTTTAATACTAGAGAAATTTCTGAAATTAATTCTGGTAGATTTTTTAAGTAGAATTCCTGAAAGAATCCCTGCAGGAGTATTTGGATCACTTTTCGTGTAACTCCTGAAGCAATTGCCAAAGGTACGCCGTCAAAAATCTCTGACTGAAAAGTACCTAAAGTACTAAAATTCTTGACGGAACTTTTGTTTCAGTTTCTGAAAAAGCTTCAAGAGGGATTCCTGCAGGTACAGGAAGGACTCATGTAAAAACTCCTGGAAGAAAGTCCTAAGGGAATCCGTAAGGGGTTCGTTGGTAGATTCCCGTAGTAATTTATGCATCCAAAACTCCATTAAAAAAAAGACACTACACCGTCTTCAGCCAGAGGCTGCACAGACTGAACATTACCAACACGAGACAACGGACAACACACATAACACCCAGTGGCCCAATGGAGAATTTTCCGTTTCACGAAAAGTTTTCCCCGACTGGAGCGGGAATCGAACCCGTATTCCGAGGCTTACGAAACGCCTAGACGACTGACGCCGCTAAACGCACGGCCACGAAGGTAATGAATCAGGACTGAATGTTAACACAGATTCAGTTTATTACCAGAATGGATTTGAAGGTTGCAAATAAGTTGAGGAAGGTAAAGTGTCTAGTGGAATAAAAAGGGGATTTTGTGGGGTTTCAGAGGCCCTTCAAGGGAGTTTCATGAGGAATAAGGGGGTTCATAGGCGTTACACGGGGTCTACAGGGAAGTTTTCGGGGGGTTTCATAGGGCCCAAGGTATCATGTGCGTTACAGAGGGTTTGAGGGGGTCTCAGGGAGTTTTCGGAAGTATTTTTAGATTTTCTAGGTTAGGGAATTCGGCTTATCAGTCCTTTTTTCTCTAGAACCCCTAAAAGCGGGACCGGACCCCCTGAAGATCAACTGGAACATCTTGAAATGCCTTCGGAGGGATTTCAAGAAAGTTCAGAAGGTACCGGTGACGTTCCAGGGGCATTTTTAGGGGTTTCAGAGGTTTCACCGTAGGGTCTGAGGTGCGTTTCAAGGGGTCCGAGGGAGTTTCAAGGGGTTTTCGGTGACACTTCAGGAAGTTTTAGAAGATTTTCAGTGGCGTTACCGGGACTTTTTTGGGGGGCCTAAAAGGGTCCGTGCGTTACAGGGGTCCGAGGGGGTTTCGTGGGTGTAAGGAGGCATTTCAAGAATATTCAGAGCTTTTCAGCGGATTTTTTAGGCGTTTTCAGAGGTTTCAGAGGTTCTGATGTGTGTTCGAGCCAGTTGCAGTATTGGGGAATTCCGGAAGCCCGTTACAAGAGATTTTGAGGTGGTTTAAGGGCATGCTGTGCAAGCATGAATTTCCTCAAAAAGCTTTTGGAGATCCTTATCGCTGCGCCTGCAGAAATTCATGCTGCGATTTCAAAGTATATTTGGGAAATGATTGTGTGGCAGAGAGCTCATCCATATTGGTGCGTTGATGCCAGGCGTAATGTGATAGATCGTAAATTTATTACCGTGAAGATAATGCGACACAGTTTGCATGTTGGTTAATGTTGCATATGGCAGATTGACACTGTGTTGTCACGCTTTTTCAACTCGTTAGTTCTAGCGGTGAATAATACATATAAATATACAGTTTAACGTGATAAATAGAGGAGAGTAGATGGAAAGACACAACATAAAAGTATAGGGACGAAGTTTGTATTTTTTATTAAGCAATTTCTGACAAAGTCAGTTATCAATTTCCTATGAAAAAATAACTGAAAAAGTGTTGTACAATTTTTTTCTGCTATTAGATTTTAAGAATTACTATTTTTTTAAAACCTCTTTAGTTATATAATTAGTAGTAATCTTCACTATCTCTAGAACAAAGTTTGCAAAGAACTTACGAAGGATTGGCAAAAAATCCTGAAATTCTTCTGGAATTTTCTTCGATAACATTAGAACTTATTTGAAAAGTTTTCCTTACATTGTTTCTAATAATTTCACCACGAATTCTTCAAAGATCTTTTGATGTCAACCTAGGTTTCAACAGTCATGCTTAAGCTCGCAGTTTACAATAATCGGGAAATTTAAATTCAAAGGCGCATTCAATCAGTCTCTTCATCACATTTAAATCTTGTTTTCCCCTGGCACAATCTTGGGTGGGACTCGTCACCAGACGAACGCGGCCTCCGTTTCTCCCACTGCACTCTGTGGAATGGCGCTAAAAATATTTGCGCTTGATTTCGATTTCCCCATCGGAAATGGTGGAACAGGCGGAAGCCTCTTGCAGGTTTCAAGCCGCACCTCGCGCAGCGGTGCAGGAAGAAAGCGCAATCCACCAAAGACGTCACAACCAACGTTTAGGTTGATAAGGGTGGGCCGGGCAGACAAGGAAGACAGGGAAGACAAACAAGCAGTCCCAGCGACAGCAGCAGCAAAGCGTCGCGGATGAGCTTGTGGTGGTTGTAAAGTGTGCACTTTTTTCTGGTTTGTGTAACAGTTTCCAATAATTTTCGTAGGTTTCGATTGGAAGGGAAAACAGTCGTCGATGGGGGTAGGTCGTGGGACGAGAATGGAACGAGACACGGCAGACTACTGGGATTTCGGACAGGGTATCGATCGGTGTCGGAGTTGTTGGGTGAGGATAGAGGATAGGTAGGCGGAAACAGGTCCACCAAAGAGACGACGGGTTTTGGTTTTGTCGTTTGAAGCTCTCGGTTTGTAACCGTCTCAAGGAAGTGCACAGAAAGGTGGGTAGGTCTGCGATGCTCTTGCGGTTTCAGCCAACCAGCGCAGCGTGCAGAAATCGACAAACGTGAGCTCAGTCTATGGGAGACTGTATCAAACCACGCTCACAGCCAGCGGGTTTTGTGGATGATGGTGCATCTGGTTACGACATCAGTTTCGTCTGGATTGGATGTAGGCTGGTTGTTTGCAGTGATTATACATTTGTCGGGTATTGTAAAGCACCGTTTATTTGAAAAATTGTTAATTAAAATAAATATTGAAATGTAATTAAAGTTTCAAACTTTGAGGTCCATGTGTGCACCAGATCGCCTGGTAGAATTGATTTCTACCTAGAGTGCGGGTATTTAGCAATACCATGCTGAGGGTGACGGGTTTGTTTCCCAGTCGGTCCAGAAAGTTTTCGTAATATAAATTACCTTGATCAGGGGCCTACATCGTCGAAACCAAAACATGACGCTGAAAGCGAGCGCCCTTCAGCATCGGACGAACGCCGACGACGGGAACATTCAAAACAACATGCATGTGCTTCGCTTCATCCGCCCTTCTTGTCACTTTTTTCGACGCAACGACGGGTGGCGGCTCATTTTCACACCGACTGGGATTCAATTGAAATTTTCAAATTGTCTCAAAAGTGTGTTTGCTTAATATTTTTATGGGTAATAAACTATTTCAGTAAAATATGCATTGCATACATTTACATTACACAGATTTGACGGTTGTTATATTCATTAATTGAGTTATAACAGAGAAATTCATTCGATGTCAAACGAGCGTGCGTGAGCTTGTGAGTGCGAAACAAAGTGGCATCTGCGACGACGCAGCAGCGTCGGTTCATCGGTGACGATGCGATGGCAGTCGGGGTGAGCGACGACGACGGTGCCTTGTTTCCATTGACGATTGAAAACATTGTTTACAAACTTCGCCTGAAAATTTCAATTGAAATTGAAAATGTAGGGCCCTGACCTTGATTATATTGGGCATAGAGTATTTGCGTGCCTGCTACACGATAACACATACTCAATGGTCATTGGCAAAGGAAGCTCTCGGTTATTAACTATGGACGTGCTCATAGAACATTAAGTTGAAAAGCAGGCTTTGTCCCAGTGCGGACGTTACGCTAAAAAGAGTAAAGAAGAAGAGGCTTTCTATGCCTTGCTATTTGAATCTAAAGATTTGCCCTTTGAAACCGATATCCCGTGCTTCAGTTTTGATTGACTTTCCGCCCATCAGCCCCGAAAAAGCTACAATTACGCCAAAAATGCCATTGACTGCGCCTCCACTTCCTGGGGCACATTTCTCTACCCATGGAAACGACCCAGAGACCAAGCAACCCCAAGTGAAAAGGCATGGCACAGCTCGCGGTGTTATCACTAAATATAGGATTAATGACACCACCACCGTTGCTGCGGTGGCGTCCAGTCCTCCAGCCAGTCAGCCAGCAAAGTGTCGTTCGTTTCGGTTTCAGTTTCGTTTTCCTTTGAACTGGGTTTGCCCGCTGGTCGACGCGGAGGCAGTCCGTATTTTTAGCCGCCCCAGGCCATGTGTATACAAGAGTTTCGCGAAGTGAATGTTCTCTGTATCTCTCGCTGGCGCTGTTGTGGTGTCTCTGGGAATGCACGTGGCAGCGGAGGAGGCCAACGGTCTCGTTTTTCGCCACACGCACTTCCAGGCCCAAAGCCAACCAACCTACCGACCAACGTCAGTAAATCTTCGTCATTTGTTTGTGTCGTGGCATGGGTCGTAGGCGGGTGTCGTGGGCCCTTCTGTTGGTTGGGTTTTACATGCGTAATTATTTCATTAGACAACGAGCGATAATGGTTCAGGTGGTGGCTGATCGTGCGGGAGGAATGTCCTCCCGCTGCGGTTGACGACTGTGCGAAATTACTGGGGATGGATTTGTAAGTGTATTAATTGGTATGAAATTTTCGTTTGGAGTTGAACGTTCCGATCTAACCATAACTAGATGATATGCTCTGCGGCAATATATTTGTATTGAAAAATAACGGTCGAATTCAGATGATCAAATCCCATATAGTGAGAGATGTAGGGAACAAAGCCCAAAATCATTATTACGTGAATTGTGTCAAGTAATATTTGCATTAAACATCCTTCTCGAAGCCAAACTCACAGAAAATCTTTTGATTTGTTAATGAAAATTGGCAAATTCTATTTTTTCTTGCTTGCAATTAAGGTTTTCTGTTGATTTTGTTATCAGCCAAGTGGTTCCAAGGAAATTGAGGAATACATGGAGGCGCATGGTTCTTGATGCCTACGTTATCCAAGTTAGTGGTCATTGACATATGACGACCATCATTAAGGATGGAGGAGGTCTGTAAAAGTGCGACACTCCATGTATTGAGTATTCGAAAAAGCGTGACAGAGGGGGAAAGGGGGTTTGAAATGCCCAAAAAAAGATGGACGACATTTTTGAATGTCGTCATTAAGTGGCATCTTACCTTAGTTAATAGTTTGCAGTTTTTTTTGGGACTTTTCAACCCCCCCCCCCCCGCGTGGTCATTAGTCCATACAAAAAATTTTATTTGTCCATACAAAATAGTCATTGGCCGAAACCCCCCCTTATGACCACGTGGTTTATGGACAGCCCCTAAGGAATATCTAACGGTTTGGATCACCAGGAAGGATCCTGAGTAGAAGAAAAAATCAAAACAATATTATCATTTGATATTACCCAGTGAAGCTCTCAAGATCATAATTAGCTATTGGTTTGTTTGACATTTGATATAAAAAATTAAAAATGAGATCAAAAATTAGTATGGGGAAGAACATAACATCTCATTTAGATAATCAAACAAATATCTGGGAAGATCTGAGCTGTAGAACATCAAACCAATATTAAAAAATGGCCCGACAGATGGACAAGAATAAAAAAAGAAATATGATTGCGACTAGACCTATAACCTTGTGATTCATGAGCAGTGACATTAACACTGCACTACGACTCATATCTGAAAACAGGAGGTAACAAGAGTATCAGGTTCTACGTTTTCCAAGGTGTTCGCGGCTGATGCTAGTTGTGTTGGTTTGCTTGTGCCATGTTGTAGATGAGTGTGTGAAATAACTAATTTTGATCTTGAATAGTAGTTTTCGAATGTTACTGTTTTCGGATGTTATAGATATCCTGTATATATCTAGTATATATACAGTATATACTGTTTCCGGTAAAGTTGCTCAAGATACTAAAAAAATCATTTAGAAATCATTTTATTTCGAGATCCACTCACTACGTAGCGGGAATTTCCTTTGAGAATCCCTTCGATAATTACTCTAAAATTTCCTCCGGCATCTAGTTTGGAAATTACTTAGGCAATTGCTTTCTGAATCCAGCATTATATTTTGGAAATTTCTTTGGGAATTCTTTTGAAACTGATTTCGCAATCAATTTAATAAAAAAAATTAAGACTGCTTTAGAATTTCTTTAAAATTTATTTTAAAATTTCTTCGGCAAATCCTTTGGGGAAATGTTGAAGCAATAGCTTTTTTTTAGAAAACTACTTCAGTAATTACTTTGGTATTTTGTTCGACAACAAATAAGAAATTTCTTCGGCAACTATTTTGGAAATTGATTTTGGTTCAGCATTTCTTTGGAAATTTTATATGCTTTTTTTCGGAAATTGATCAGAACACTAACGGGATTTTCTTCATTGGTTGCTTCAGCAATTTTCTTGAGAGTTCCGGTGGAAATTTCTTTAGGATGTTTTTGGTTAGATGTTTTGAAAACTCTTTGATTAATTCGTTCGTAAGCTTCATTGCCATTTTATTAAATTGTTTCCCGTAGTTCCTCTGGATACTTTATGGTACTTCCTTTAGGTGTTCCGCCTGTGATTACTTCGGAAATTATATTATATATTCTCTAATAAATAAAAAAAAAACAATGGAATGGTCGATGAAAATCTTGAAGAAATTACTAAAGAAAGCTTTATAAACCAAAGTGTTTGCCAGAGTAGTTCCCATAAAATTTTCACACAACTACAAAAACTGTTCGCATGGAAATAGCTGAATGCTCTTCTAAGAAATAACCAAAGAACTTCCGAATTATATTCCGAAGAAATTAACGAAGGAAATTCCAATAAATTTCCGAAAAAAAAAACAAAAAAATTGTCAATTTCTCGATTTTTGCTTACGCTAACTAAGCCAAGTGGAAATTACAACATTTGAATGCTTTGATATCCATGCACACAACAGAAACAAATGTTTGAAGAACACATTGAGAAAAGAAATCCATGAGTTTGGAGGACAGAAGCAGCCGTCTAGCGAATTGTGAGTCGTGGGTTCAATTCCCACCAGAGTACGATGATTTCTTTTTGCCATTCACAGCTCAATTTGTTCATCAAACATGTGTTTCTGTTGTGTGCATGGATGTCAAAGCATTCAAACGTTGTAAACATAAATTGTCGGTGAAAAATTGTTAGATAATTGGCTGACATACTCTCAAAGGAGTTTTTGAATATATTTTCACAATAACATGTTTAGAGTTTGGATAAAAAGTTTGAAGGAAACTGCAGAAAAATTGCCAAAAAAAACAAAAACAAATGCTGAGAGATTTATCGAAGAAATTGCCTTAGAAATTCTCGAACGAAATGATCGCAATTATCGGAGGATTTCTTCAGATATTTCTCCAGGAACTCGTATAAGTATTTTATTACAAACTCCAGCAGAGGTTTCTTGAGGAATTTCTCCAGGGATTATATTGAAAATTTCAGCAAAAATGTCGAAATCCAGATTATTCTGCAGATATTCTCCAGGATTTTCTCCAAGAGTGTATATAAGATTTTTTATCCGTGTTCTTCATGGAATTTATTCGGAAATTTTACCAGATAAATATCCTAGGAATTTCAACACAATATCACTCCGAAAATTTTCAAGATTTTTTTCTAAGAATCTTTGCAAAAGTTTAATTAGGTGCTTATCAAGATGCTAGCTGTCCTGGCCAATATTGCGTTGTCACAATTACACAGTTGCATTGAGAAATACCCCGTCAAATGCATTTTTGATTTCCCTGATCAATTTGAACATATTTTTTTTGTCGTACGAACACATTGAAGCCCTGCGCGAGTGCGCAGTGAAAGAATTATGCTGCTTAACCTCCTCCAGGAAGAATAAACAAAAAACTCCTGGAGTTCTAGAAAAAAAATCTCAATATGCTCCTCAAGGAAATCCACCAGGAGTTTCTCAAGAAGATTCTCTTGGTACTCTTTCAGTAGTGTCCCAGGGATTTGTTTGAATATCCCCATAGAGATTCTACCAAGATAAGATCAGGGTATTTCTACAGGAATTTGACTATAGTTTTTTAATCAGAATTTCAGCAATGGATCTCTCCAAAAAAATCCCATGTTTTTTTTTAGAAATTCGTCTGGAAATCAAAAATAGCCTAAAGGATTCTTTTGTAAATTTTGGATTCCTGCAGGAATACCTTAAATAATTCCTTCGGGGACTGTGTAAATTTCAAGAAAAATTCCAATTATTTTTTAATCTATTGAAATTGCTCCAGCGGTTCCGTAAAAATCTTCTTTAGAGAATTCACCAAGATTGTTAAGGTAATTTTTCCAAAAATTCTATAAAAAATCTTGAGAAATGCTAAAGGATTGCATCCGTGGAGGATTTGCCGTAAGTATTACTGGAAGAAGTCATGAAAATTATCAAAATATTTATTTTTAATGTTGTTGATAGATTGCTAGACCAGAATCCTTTGGGGAACTCCTTTGAGATACCTGTGGAAGAATTCGTTGAAGAATCCTCGAAGAACTCTGGAAGTAATACCAATTCGTGAAGGATTTTCTGGAGGAAATACTGAGAAAATTCCTGAGAAGAATTCTAAGCGACATCCGTGAAAAAAAATATGGAGGAATACCTAGAGTAAATAAGAAAGGAAACTTTAAAAATCTGCAGAAATCCCTGCCTTAATTGTAAACAAAGGTACCGAAGAGAATCTTAAAGAAATCCCTGATAAAAATTCAGAAGGAATCCCTGGAAGGTTTTCTGAAGTAATTCCTGATGGAACTGCTGAACATATCTGTGGAGAAATTCGTAGAATATTGTTTTAACGATTTCAGAATGAATTATGCACAAATTTCTGAAGAAAAAAAAACCCTGCGTTGGAGGAATTATTGATGGAGTCACAGAAAAAGATTCTGCAGTAATTTATTTTAAAATGAATCTCTGAATAACCCAACTGGGAAGAATTGGAGAATCCTCAGCAGGCATTTCCGAAGTTTTTTCTAGAAATATGCCGAATATTCAGTTCTAGAGTGAATTGCGAAATTCTGGAAACATACCAGGATGAGCTTCATGAGAAACTCCTAACGGAAATTTTAGATGAATTTCTTGATTTTTTTTTTTTAAGACTGATCCCTAAGAGAACCCGTTAAGGAATTCCTGAGAGTACCCCTGGTGAATTGTATGGGGAAGTACCTGACGGAACTGCATCAAGAATGTTTAATAGAATTCCCAAAAGAAATATTTCTGAAGAAATCCTTAGAAGACTACTTGCAAGAATCTCTGTAGTTATCCAAAGGATATAAGACTGATACAAATTTGATATATATTTTTTGTCTCCACCACCCTGCAAAGATTTTGGGCTAGATTTCGCATTCTTAGGGAGCAGTTTAAACATATTTTTCAAAACATCGGGTCTTGCCAAAAATGATTCAACAAATCCGATGAAATTTCAATATTTTCAAGAGCAAATATTTTATTATTTTTATTCCCCCTCCCCTCGACCAGCCGAAGAGTGGTGGGACAAAATTTGAAATGAATATTTGTAACGTTCTAATGCAGAAATATCTGAAGGATTTTTTGCTAGAATCTCTAGAGAAATCCCAAGAAGAATTCCGAAAAAAAAAACAAACCATGGATTAGTTCCCAGAGGAATATTTTGAATTTGTTCGAAAGACTCCTTACCATGAAAAATATTGGAGACACTTAAAAAACATGGTATCCAAAAGCCCATATAGCCGATGTGGTAAGCGCATGGTTATTCAGCATGACCGTTCTGAGGGTGATGGGTCCAATTCCCGGTTGGTCCAGGAACCTTTCGTAGAGCAAATTTCTTTAACTTCTTTGGGAACAGGATTTTTATCTTATTCCCGTCTATCTAAACAACGACCAATAATGATCTAGTTTATCCCCGCACCTTGCCTTATGCATTATGGCCAATTTTGCATCAATAGCTAATTTACAAATTAGCTTCCATATCATGCAAAAAAATTGTGAACGTACAGCACTTGCCTTAAAATAGTAAGATTGAATAACTGTCCCTCGAATTCTGTTTCCGTCTGGTTCACGTCTTTTCTGGGCACAACCGTAATTCAATTTTCGGTACACTTTCTAGGTGATACTATTGTGCATAGTATGGTCAAAACTTATGATTTGACCACAGGTCGGTCAAACTCTTCGCAATCCAAATCAACCCATGTATTCAAATACGATTGAGCAGAAAGCTTTTAAATTGAGGTGGATGTAGCTTTAGAATAGCGACCAAAATATTTCAATTATTATTTTTGCCCACCAGCTCATAATACGCCATCACAATCAGTGCAACAAAGAAATCTTTATCGGTGGTTGTGAAATACGATGTTTCGTATGCAGAAAATCGACACACACACCCACACACTCATTTGCCTGCACTTCACAAGGGCGAAGACAGCTGTTTGTTTACAGTTTACTGACGGGAAAAAAGCAATTTATTTCAATAATTAGGAAGCTTATGCGCACCAGTGAAATCGAATTTTGAAGAGCCACAGAGTTTTTGTCGGGTGTGAATTGAAGGATGGTTTAACAAGTGAATCTGGTAAAGTGAAAATTTAACGGTGATGAAAAATTTCCAGCTAGATGCTGTTTTGATACATTTACCTTCGTCGTACGCAAAACGAGACAAAAATTCAACTCGTAAGTGGATTGAAACTGATACGTGAAATTCCACGTAATGATTCGATTTGTTGATAGTCTACATTTTTTTGCTTCCATTTGCTGAGCCATTGCCGCAGATAAAGTGGAATATCTGTAATTATTGGCTATTTTATGTCTGATATGATGGGTATTAGCGCATATGACGAAGTAGATTCCTACTGTAGAGTGTCTTCGTACGTGCCACAGGACATATACACATGAAAAATAGTAATTGACGGATGAAACTTTTAGTAAACAAATGTGGAAGTACGCATTAAAAACTAAGCTGAAACGCAGACTTTACGCCAAAAAGAAGAAAAAGAAGAAAATGATGATGATGAAAGCACAAGTATTCCTCTTGATAAAAAAAAGTTTCCATACAAGAAATGGACCCACTGGTATGAATGATCTAATTCTAACGAATGCAAAAAAAAAGGTGTCCACATCCTTCAAGGGTTAAACATGTAGCAAAAAGTGCTCCGAAATATAATTCCTCTCACGTACCGCGCCCTAGACAATTATACGATCCCAAAAACAGTCGCAACAATGAGAATAGAAATCCAGCGTGCAAGCTTTTCGTCGAACGCTGGCTGTGGTGGAATTAATAGCAGCCGTCACGCGCGCCGCGCCAAACTGGCAAACGATTAATCAGAACGGAGTTTTCCACTGAAAAGTTTTCCGCGCTGTCCACCCACCCACTACCCTCTTCGGAATGGAAATCTCTGCGTTCGCGCGTCCGCCAAAGTTTGACTAATTAAAACGAAATATTTGATGCGGCCACCCCTGGTGTGCGATATCAACTTGCATGGCTTCATTATGTTCAGTGAGAGTGAGGCTTGCGGGGAGATAATTTGTTTCCAGTGTCGCGTTCTGCGAATCTGGAGCCAGCCGTCGACGAATTCCATTTTGACAACGACAAAGTTCCGATGAATTTTGAAGAATTTCTGTCATTGATTAGATAGTCGCGAAAAATCATACCTCGTCGTTTCTATGAATGTTTCGAGTATGTAATTAATATAATTTCATCAAAGTATCCTCCAGATAAAATTCCAACTATCACAATTCGTTACTCAACAAGAGTTTTCGATTGCAAACGCAACATTTTAATGCAGCCCAAAAGTATCAAAAAGTCATCTGACCACCACCGCACCGGTACATCTTTACAAAAGCTCCCGGCAGCAGCACTTTGCCGGAAACACGACACCGTATCATTTCCCTACACCATCATCAACAGACAGAATGCAACAGTTTCCTTTTCCTCAGCACTCCAACTCAAATTATGTCACGTCGGAAGTTAAGTTTAAAATGCTGTCACGTGCCTCTGGTACTGGTGCTCGTTTCGGTGCCTTCCGATGCCTGTCACTATCGGCCTTGCATATTCTGCCGAGTAGATCCTCTAACAACCCACCCACACTAGACAACAACCAAGATGCAACAACTTTTCCGATGGTGGCAGTCAAAGTCAGAACGAAAGGATTACCGGTCGGGTTGGGCTGCGATAGGATCCATTCCTCGTTGCCATTTTGTATCCTATAGTCAACAAAGTTGTCACTGGCAATTGTTGGTTTTGAATTTCCGAACATTCTGCCGCATCCGCCGCCGCCTGGCCGCTTCGGGGGACTAGGTAAAGTAAGTTTTGACATTGATGCTAAAATATTTTTGCACTTTTCCTTTGCTTTTACTGGGTATGATGTGACGTACTAACTCAAGAACCGTGCGTAGTATTGATTAGACAGCAATTTTTTGATAACATATGTGCAGCGTTTTAGCATTTTCAAAAAAAAAGTTGTAACTTTTCAAACGGTTAGCCGATTGAAAATGAATTTTCTCTCCGATTGAAATACATAAAGTTTTCAGGAAAAATGCAATGAAAACGGACCCTAAAGCCGCAGCAATTTCATTGGCTTCCTTGGGCATAGAGTTTCTTCGTGACTGCCACACGATATACAAATACACAATGATCAGAGGAAGCTCTCAGTAATAACAGTAGAAGTGCTCATAGAACACTATGCTGAGAAGGCTTAGTCCTAGTGGGGACGTCACTCCGTGAAAAAGAGAGGGGGAGGACGTAAATTTTGTAAGGACATGTTGAAGACATTTGAAAACAAACTTTTTTAAGTAGTTTCTAGCTCAGGGTACTTTCAGAATTATACATAAATTCTAAATAATAAAACAAAAATGCCAGCAATAAATCAAAACCCTTTCAGATTTTTTCAAGATATTTCAAAATTAATTAAAATAATTAAAGATTTTATTTGTAAGTGTTCTGGAAGCATTATTCTATCCAATTGTGGCGGCCATTTTGGGATTCTAACAAGTCTTTCCTTAATATTCTTCCTTGAAATTTTGAGAAAGGAATTTCCAGAAATTTCTCTCAAACACGTCCAAGATTTATTCACCAATTCCTCAGCGTAATAGCTATATGCTTCATTCATCCACCCTCCAGAACATTGTTTCTGGGGTTCTCTTATAAGGGTTTCTTCAACAATATCACCGGGGGTTCTTCCAAAGAGTTCACTAAATACTTGTCCAAAGATTCAAGTAAAACGTTACCAAGGATTATTTTAAAGATTCCTTTAGCAATTTCTGTGAGGCTGTCTTCGAAGTTTTTTGTAGAAATGTCTCCCAAAAAGTCAGCAAAAAATCTTGAAAATTTTCTCTCTTTCTTGACGAGTAAATCCTTCGAGAATATCTTTTGAAATTTAACGAGATTTCTTCAAAAACTAATCAAGAAGTTCATACGAGGACTCCTCCAAAAATTCCTCCAGGAACATCTCCGAGGTTTCCTTTTGAAATTCCTCATTTTTTCTCTTCAGAAATTTCTCTAGAATTTTTTCCAGGCAACCTGGATTTCAAGAAATTTCTTTGAGGACTTTCCCAGATATAGTTACGAGTATTCCTCCTGAAATTCTTTCAAGAACCCCACCTGAATTTTTTTTTCTACACAAATTACGGTAGCGATTCTTCCGAAAAAAAAAGTTCTAAAATTCCTACTGGAAATTTTTAGAGAAGCTCGTCCAAAATTTCTCAAAGTTTGATCAAATATTTTTTCAAGAATTCCTCAGATCATTCTCTAGGAACATCTTAGATGGTTTGTTCCAGAAAATTCTCGAAGAAATCCTTCAGAAATTTAATGAATAATTATCCCGGAAATGTTTTTTAAAAGAACTCCAAAAGTATTTTCGGAAAATCTTTTAAAAATTACTTTGAAAATTACTCTGGAGAATTCTGCAAGTCCTTTCAGTATTTTGATTAAAGAATACTTGAAAAGATAGCATAAAAAATGTTCCGGAATATTTTTTTGGGACCACAATTGAACAATATGTATCTTGAAACTTTATTTTCAATGTAATATCTAAAAATTCAAAAGAAATTTTCCATTGAAAAACCTTACAATCCACGGAAAAATGCCTATTTCAAATTCTGGAAGCATTCTTTGGAACATCTAGGATGTATCACGGCAATCGAATTTTTTCAAGTATACCAAGATACCAATAATTATTGCACCTTATCACAATTTGACGATTTGAACGTATTTTTGCTGGAAATTACAATTCAATATCTATCAACAGAAAAAAATAATTCAAATTTTCCAACTGGCACAAAAGTTATGATTTTTTGAAAATTTATAAGTTTGAAAAAAAAACACTGAAGGGCCCAAAAGGCCACCTTATATTTAAAATAACGAAATTAAAAAAAAAACATTTTCCGGGGATTCTTTCAGAAATCTGTCTAAATAAAAGAAATATTTCGAGGATTTTCTTAGAAATTTGTCTAGGGATTCCATCAGGAATTTCTTTGGATATCCTTCAACATTTTTTGCAGCATTTTTTCAACGGATTTCTTCTAAAGGTTCTTCCCCAGAAATTCCAGATTTTTTTCGTAATTTCTCAAAAAAGCTATCACGAGTTCAGTCGAAGTTTATTTTTAAGGATATTCTACAATATTTCAGTAGGGAATCATTCACATATTTCAAAAAAAGTTTTGTAATGGATTTTTTTTTTTGGGAAACTTGCATGTATTGCTTCAGAAATTCCTCCTTGAATTGATGCAGATTTTTTTCAGTGATTATTCAATAGTTTCTCAAAGATTCATTTAGAGAACTATCAAAGAATTTCTAAAGAAATTTCTTCAAATAATCCTCCAAAAAGTTTTCCAGGGATTCTTTCTTAAATTCTGCCATGCATTCTTTCAGAGGTTCTCTGAGAATTCCTTCAGGAATTCTTACAGAAATTCTTTTAGATTTTTTTTAGAGCTTCCTTTAGAGTTTCCTTCAGATTTAAATTCAAAAATTTCTCAAGAGATTACCTAAGAAATTTTCAAACCTTTCATGGATTAACCTTGTGCGGATTACTTTGAACAATTCTCATGGAACTCCTTTTAGACGATCCTCCGTGGATTTTTTAAGACCTTTCTTCAGAGATTATTTTGGAAAATCTCCAGCTTTCACGAAGTTGTAGATTATGTTGAATAGGATATTTAATTGGAAGCTGCATATGAACATGCTTTCCCGCATTCTCTTGTGAAGTATACGCATATCACATCCTCTTTCCACAAGGATTAATTTGAAATTGCTTCTGTGGTTTAGTCTAGACCACGTTTCAACTGGAAGCCGTGACTAGATGATAATAATTCCACCACATTTCATATGAAAATATGATAACATATGAAAATCAGTAGCCAGAGCAGCTAGTAACAACATCCTTTAAGAGTTTCTGAAGGAAGCCTTATGCAAGAAATTCTGGAGGAATTTCTGACTGTGACCCCAAAATTATTCCGGCAAAAATTTCAGACCTGAGGAACTTTTAAAGTGGTCTCTAAATGATAATTGGGAGGATTATTTGAAGGAATCCATGGAAAAGCTCTTGAAGGTATTTTAGAGGCTTTTTTTAGAACAAAAATAAGAAAAAAAGTAGTGAGCAAATATCTCTGAAGCAATTTTTTTAAGAAATCTCTTGAAAAATGCCTGAAAGAACTGAAGCACCCACTGAAGGTATTCCTAGAAGAATTCTATGAAAAACAATAATATCGTCGTAGAAAAAATCCTGCCGAAATTTCTGAAGAGATTACTGATGGATTCTTAGACAAAATTCCACTAGGATTGTTGAAAAAGCTTCCGTGAGAATCTATGAAGGAATTCATAAAGTAAACCGGTAGAATTCATAAAGAATCCATGTAGGAATTCATAAAGTAATGGAGGAGAACGTGCCTCTGAAGCCGACCTACTATGCCTGATGGAACTAGTGAAAGAATCTCTTGAGAATTTTCTCAAGAAAATTTTGAAGAAATGTCGGAAAGAACCTCTGAAGGAATTTGTAGATGAATTTCGGCAAGAATCTCTAAAAAATCGCAGGAGGAAATCCGGGAAAATTATCGGGAAATCCATGCTAGAATAGAAAGATGAATTCCTGTGAAAGTCCATAAAAAACATCTTCTGGATTCTTCTGGAGGAATTCCTAAAACAATTCCTTGAGAAACCTCTGTAGGAATTCATAGAAGAGATTCTGGAGAAATTTCTAGAATACCGGAAGAAATTCATAGATAGGAATATTGTTCGTGTAGGTAAAAAACTCTCTGCAGCAGCGCCTTTCGTCAACGCAGCTCAAAGCTGAAAAATGTATTTATTAAGTGAATAATACATAGTGGTATCGAGTAATACAAGTGGTTTCTTACATTTGTTCTTCTCCTAATAAATTGACGAAACTTCTCAAAATGCCGTAGGGTTTATCCTGCCCTAACTTACCCTATGGGTTGATAGCGAAAAGATCAATTGTAATTGTAGTTATTTGGAGATTTGGAAATAAGCGATAAACTGTATAACTATGCACAATACCTCTTACTAGATCAACTTAGTATATAAACGATCGCTACAGGAGCTTTTCCGAAATAAATCACCAAATTCTGCGGCCTATAAAGATATGGGATTACAGCTTATCATTAACCTTAAAAATGAACATTTTTGCCGCGGACTATTAAGAATTAATACCAACTGTTTCTCCACACGACAAGAGTCGCACGCAGTAACTTGCCAAACAAAATAATGAGTTCAAGAGTTTTTTGGCTGTAGTCGGCCCGAATTCAATTAGTTTAACGATAATTCAATAATTAGAACTTCAACGTGCACTTGCATTAGTCTTATTGTTAATCTTCACCCGTGGATTTCCACTCCTGACGTTCGTGACAGGTATCGCTTTGTCTGTCATTCTTCGGGTTGTCATCGTCCTGGCTCAGCTTAGCAGTGGTGCCAGAACAAATATATTCGGAGAAGATAGCCGGAGGAATTGCTGGAAAATCCTTCTGAACCTATGAAAGAGTTTCTAGAAAAAAAAAAAATCCTAGATAAATTTCTTCAGAAATCACAGGAAAACCACGGTCCATGCAATTATATTTTTTTGTATACCCTAAAGACCACGCAAGAGGGGTCGATATCACCCAAAAATTTACCACGTGCTTTATGGACGTATTTGAGGATATTTGAAGGACTAATATTCATCGCAGATCTATGTTAGATATCAAATGATTTAAATTTTCTCAAAATATTACCCTATGCTTTTTTATTTTTTTTATTTTCTCGATTTTTTAAACAAGTAAAAGGAAACGATTTTTGCAATTCTAGATATCAAGAATAGATTCTACGTACAGCTTAAAATGTAAAACTGGAATTAGGTAAATTTCAGTTGAGATCTTTTAAATTGTTCTACAGATTTTATCAAAAAATAATCTATTATATCTCAGATAAATGAATTATTGAGGTCCAATTTTTCAAAAAATTCAAAAATCGGTAAATCATTTCGGGCTTCTTGGAAAATGTTGATGCTGAAAGTCAGCTTTCTACAGAAAAAATAAAAAAAAAATAGAAGGGTAAGGTATTGGAAAATTTAAGTTATGTGACATCTAACATAGATTAACGGCGAATATTACTCCCAGTGTATTTTTAGATCCATAAACTCATCTTCTAAGACATAAAATCATCTAACAAACCGTTTTCGATTAATATTTTTTAAGCAGATTTTTCATTTGCCTTTTTGACGAAATCAAACGAATGGACGAATTGATAAATATCGAGTCAGAATAGCATACTTTTTCGTGTTTTGCGGTGGAAATGCTCTGTTCCAACTCAGCATAGAAATTGTACCGCACTTGTTGCTACGGCGTGATAAACGAAGCTTATCGCATTGACATTTATGTGACAGTATCCCCAACCATTCATTGCGAAAGTGCGCGCCTTGCTCGGTCACATAGAAAGATGTGCCTTTCACCACAGTAATTCGGGCTGACAGGAAAGATACCAAAACATTGTTTTCACCGAACTGGAAAACGCCAGTGGTTGCGAAGAAGTTTCCCAGAGGTTGCCGCACACCTACACCCAGGTGAGAGTACCAGTTTTCTTGTTGGGTGGAAAAAAAATCCAGCTGAGTCATTTATTGGCCCTTGCTAAGCCTTCGAATTTATTGGACTTGATTGTGTGGCGCGATGTAGTAGCAATCCGAGCCGAGCGTGAAAAGGCAATGCGGTGAAGATTACGGTTTAAATTATATGGGAAAACAAATGGTAGCAGCTTACGGAATTTATTGGAGCTCCAAAACACCTTGTTATGTTTAAATTGTTGTTTCCTGTCGTCGATGTTTTCTGGACGTGTTTTAGCAATCTTTGGCCGAAAAATTTGAAAGACATTCTTTTTAGAAATTTTTTATAAAAAAACTGAGAAGTTTAGGATAACACTATTTAAATGTCCTTTATGCAATTCAGTATCATAATTTACATTTTATATAACTCATTTTTGTATCATAATGGCCATTTTTTCCGAACTGGCTCATTATGCAACTGAAATGAGTTGCATAATGAAAAATAGTTGTATAATGTTTTTGAGTTGCATTATGAACATTATACAACTCAAATGGGTTGCATTATGAAAAAAATCATTGCATAAATTTTTTTATGCAATTCAGTATCATAATTTACATTTTATATAACTCATTTTGGTATCATAATGGCCAATTTTTCCGAACTGGCTCATTATGCAACTGAAATGAGTTGCATAATGAAAAGTAGTTGTATAATGTTCATAATGCAACTCATTTGAGTTGCATTATGAACATTATGCAACTCAAATGGGTTGCATTATAAAAAAATCATTGCATAAAATTTTGTATGGAACTCGTTGCAAAACTCGATTTTTTCAGCACTCTTCGTATTTATCCAACTCGGCAAGCCTCGTTGGATAAATGTACGACTCGTGCTGAAAAAATCAACTTTTTGCAACTCGTTACATAAATAACTATTATTTCACTGAGCACAGATTATTATAAAATTGTCGAATAACTAAAAGAGTCATCAAAGACTCATAATAACAAAAAAAGTTCATTACTGAAAATGCGCTGCTTTGCGATTACTCAAAGCAAAAACAAATGGCAATAGGATGGTCTCCCAAGTGAATTAAGCCTGACAGCAACACATCCTTTCAACATATCACCTGGTTTAAAAAAATGGGAAAAACCACTCCATCATCTTCCTTCCTGATTAGGTGATAAAAGCGATGTGGCGTGCTAATTTTCATTTTCGTGACACACTTTTCTGACGCATCGGCTTCAGGTAGATTTCACCTCACCCCCGAACGGTTTGGGGTAGGTTTGTTGATTTGAAAGCTATGTACTGGGTGCTCACAGCAAGTGTAACAGCCATCTTATGTATTTGATGACAGGCAGTCAAAAAGACGTGGTGTTAGCATGTCCGTTGATTTCAGTACATTACTTGGAAGAACCGTGAACTGGAGCCAAATTGATTACTCTGCACAAGACAAAATAGAAGACACCCCTAACACTTTCCATAGAATGCTCAAATGATGATCAGTTTGGTTCCGTTTTACATACGCTTGGTTACCGCTTTCGAATGCATGTTGCTAAGTGCGAAGTAAAACCGAGTGTGAATTATGGCACAACTCGACATGCCGCCAGCAGTGAGGGACCTCGGAAAGTTTTCCGCAAATTGACAGTTTGATGAGCAGTTGCAAAATGAACAAACTTGTCGACCAAGTTGTCCGTTCAGCTGCTGGCAGAGTCAAAGGGTAAACCACCAGGATCGATCAACTTTTCGCTCCAACAGGTTTCCCACAGCTCACGTAGAGCCAGGCTTGGTGCATTCAAAACAACTACATACTACTCTTCCGATAACGATGGCCCTGAACCAGCTGTGCTGAGATCTGGGAAAAGCATCTAGTTCTAGTACGTTAAAATGGTACTTGCCGGAGAGTGTAGCCTTGATATAACTCAAGCATGCGCATATGCGAATAATGCGCGTCATCATGACCTCCACCGGTGAACGCAATGCCAGCTGCATAGAATGCTGTTCTTCATTGTCACCATACCACAAAAGTCATTGGTGTTTGATGGCATGAAATGGGCGACATACCTGTTGAACAATTCACACAATTTCCCAATTCCAATATATCAAATTCCAAATTAACAAACTGGCAATTATCACCTTCCACCCCCAAGCCCACCTCACCAACCAACCAACGGAATTGTTAATTTACCTGGTTCTAATCAGTGCGGAAATCACCCAACAAAACCATCCCACCAAACCATTTTTTGGCACTTAATTTGTCACAAACTCACTGAATTATACATTCAGAGCTACGCAGCACAGCAACGAACGACGGCGACAGGGGCGGCAGATATGACTACGAATGACTCACACCCCTGGCTGGCGCTGGATACCACCCCCCTACCCAGAATACGAGTACCAATTTGACTAATTAAATTGCCATTTCGACGATGGCGATCAGAGCATCAGGATGGTGACGGTGGTGGTGGTGGGTAGGAACAAGGACAACTAGCCAGCAATGTGTTCAGGTTTCAGATTCCATTTGGCATTGGGGGGCCGTTGTTGTAATGAACTTGACACGCGTAAATAGAGCAAAGTGGGAGTCTTGTGATTGATGTACTGCGGCTTGAAGGTGAAGATCTGCCCTCAAATCGATGGGATTTGCGCTAATGGAAAATTATGTTTTTTTTTTCTGCTTCCACACACCTAGTTTATGAAGAGATGGGATTGGTGGTTTAATGGCAACGGCTTTTACGAATGAGTGTAATCAGTTTTGTACCTTTAAATTCTACCCTCTTTTCCTTACCCTTTGACAGATACGCGTATTTCGACTACCACTTGTAATCAGTTATCCACTTGAGTCGCATAAGGTTTCAACGGGGTACCAGGAGATCGGGGGTTTCGGGGTCTAAGGGAGTTTTCGAAAGCAGTTCAGAGGATTTTCGACGTATTTTTATGTTTTCAAAGGTTTTCAAGGATCCCACGTGCGCTAGGGAGTCTTAAGGGGGTTTCGGAGGCATTTCTAAGGGAGTTTTCGAAAGCAGCGGGGTCTAAGGGAGTTTTCGAAAGCAGTTCAGAGGATTTTCGACGTATTTTTATGTTTTCAAAGGTTTTCAAGGATCCCACGTGCGCTAGGGAGTCTTAAGGGGGTTTCGGAGGCATTTCAGGAAGTCTCAGAGCATTTTAGGCTGATTTCAGAGGTGTCGTAAGAGGATTACAAGGGCATTTCAGGATTTCGGAGGGTCTCAGATGCATGGGATCCGAGGTGATTTTGGGGAGATCCTGGGGGCATTTTTTTAGGTTGCAGAGCTTTTTTGGCGGGACTCAGACACGTTACGGAGGCGTTTTCGGGGGTTTCTGAGGATCAGGTGCGTTGATCTGTGGGAGTTTTCGGGGGATTTTGGAGGCATTTCAGGTGCGTTACATGAGGTTCATGTCATGCGGTTTTGAGGAGCATTTCGGAGGCATTGCATGAAATTTCAGAGGATTTTCAGAGACCCCATCACAATATCTTGAAACGCCCTTGAAATGCCCTTTGATTTAAGGGTATTCTTGAAGCACCCTTATACGACCCTGATATGACCCTACCTGGAAACCTCCGTAACCCCATTGAAACGCTCTTGAAATCACCATAATCAAATTGAAATGCCTCTGAAACCCCTTTTGAACGTCTTTAATAGGCTCCGGAATACCCCTGATATGCACCTGAAACCCCCTTGAAACGCCCCTGACATGCTATTAAACGCCCCTAAAACGTCCGTAACATGTCCGTGAAACCCCCTGTAGCTCTCTGAAATGGCTCTAAAATGCCTTGAAACACCCCTCACTCCTCTTGTAAGTCTTTAAGGGGGTCTAAATTGCCCTTAAAGCCCCTTAATACTATTTAAATGCCCATGAGTTCTCCGTAGTCCCAATAAAATGCCAAGAAAACCTGACAGAACGCCATTAAAAGGCTCCTGAAATCCTCTGAAGCCCCTTGGAACCCCCTTTTTTAGGCTCTCCGAGAACGTTCTGGAAACTTCCTTAGCTACACCTAACATGCCCAGGGGCAAGACTTCTCGCGAGCTAGATTTCCTCATCATAGTCCAAGCTTAATTTTTGCACAAGTTTTACACTTTTTATCAGGGATGAGAAATGTACTGGAAAAAACGGTTATCGGCTGTACATTTGACATTTTTCCACACGAACATTGTAGGCCCAGCCAAACTCGAACTGTTCGAAAAATAAATGTCATAACATTTTTTTTCCTGCAGCCTTCTTCCTCGAAACGGTTTCCAAGCGCGAGAGCGCCAGTACTCGAGCACAACGACGACAAAAATTTCTGTCTCTCCCGTTTTCGCATTTTTCTGCGTTTCAAACCGCTTCTAGACAAACTTCCTTACATGCATCACAAAGCTAGGAGTGTGCTCTAGCTATTTGTGCAAATCGATTCAAATTATTTATTAAAACAAGTGAGTTATTAGCAGTTGAAAATATTTGACATTTATCGCAATCACCCGCCTCAGCATGACTGCTCATAAATATTTTCGTGGCGAAGCGAAAACCATCAAGCGTCTGCTTGACTGCCGTCGGCGCGGCGTCGGATGGTATTGGTGCTGCCGTTGTTTAGTTTTTATTGTACTGCCAGTATCGATGAACGGAAAAGAGAAAAAAGTATTTTTGCCATCCCTGACTTTTTATGCCTTTTAAAATCCATGAATGATGGGTTGAAGTAATCCATTAAAGAGCTCCAGAAGGATTTCCTGAAAGAATCTCGGAACAAATCCATGAAAGAATCCTGAACGAACCCATTAAAGGTAATCAGTGAAGAACCAATGTGGGAATCGCGAGATTAACCTCTAATGCAAAGCTATGAGAAACCCCTAAAGTAATCCCAGCAAGAACCCTTGAAAGAATATCTGAAATCTCCTTCCACTTTTACAAGCGAGAACGAATAATTTTTATAGTACCGAGACTTACTTTCGCACTACGCATACCTAGTCACCGAACCGTATGTGTTGCCGGTGTCTATTTAGTATACGTTGAGAGCTCGTTTCGGTCGCACGCTGAAGCGTCGAACCAGCAGAAACCCAAAAAAAAGGTAAATCAAAGACTCCAGGAAGATTACGGAAGGAATTCATGAAAGGAGCACAGAAGAAATCCCTGAAGGAATCTCTGATAATATGGGAGTTACTCCTAAAGAAATCCCTGGAAGAACCTCAGGAGAGATATATGAAACCATCCTGGTGGAACCCCTTGAGAAATCTCAGGAGGAATTCCTGAAGGAATGATCAAAAGAATAAACCCTAGAGGAATGCCAAGAAAAATAAATTAGGGAATTCCCGAAGAAATCCATGGAGGAATCTCAGACGAAATCCCAGAAAAAAATTCAAGAGGAAGACCAGAATAAACAACGGAATAAATGTTTGAAGTAATTCATAAAAGCATCCAGGGTGAATCTCAATAAAAAAAAACCCTAAATAAATTTATTCCTTCCTTAAACTGCAAAAAATCAATAAAAGAATCTTAGAAGGATTTCCAGATGAAATCCCTAAAGGAATCCAAAAAAGGACTTTTCTGAAGGATTATTAAAAAAATCCAGGAAGTAATCCCCGATGAAATCCCTAGAGGGTTTTTGACGGAAATTCGGGAGAAATTTCTGAAATTTCTGGAGAAATCTATGAGAATATCCTAGAAGAATTCCTAAGTAGATTTCGAGATGAATACCCGGAAGTACTCCGTAAGGTGTCTCTGGAGAAATCCCTAAGGGAATCCAAGAAAAATCAATGAAAGAATATCCACAGAAATCCTTGGAGAAATCTCTAAAGAAATATCCAGAAGAATCCTTGAAATAATCCCTAGAATATCTCAGAAGGAATCTTACAAGGAAACATAAAAATGGTCAATGAAAAAATCCCAGAAAGAATCATTGAATGCAACCCGGATAAAATTTTAGGAAAAAATCCCGGAAAGACTCTCTGGAGAAATCCCAAGATAAATCCTGGAAGTCCATGATGCAGTCTCGTGGATGATCCATAAGAGAATCCAGAAAGAAATCCCTAGTAGAATCTCTGGAGGAATCAACGAGAGAATTCCGAGAGAAATCCCTAAAGGCATCCCGGAAGGAGTTCTTGAAAGTATCCCTGAAGGAATCTGTTAAGGGAACCTGGGAGAAATACATAAAGGAGTCCCAGGAGAAAATCCAAGAAGATTCCTGGAATAACTCTTGATGCTCCCTCGGGAAAGATCCATGAAAAAATCTCAGAAGGAATCCTGGAAAAAACACCTAATGAAATCTCGGGAGGAGTCTCTGGTGAAATGCCAGAAAATATCAGTTAATAAATCTCGGGAGGAGTAAATAAAAATTCCGGCGAGAATTTCTAATGGAATTCCAGAAAATAAAAATCTTGGAGAAATCCCTGAAATATTTGCAGGAGAAATTTTCACATGGAATTCAGAAATGAACAGTGTAGGAATCCCCGAAAATAGTGTAGAAGGAACTCGTTGAAGAAATTCCGGGAAAAAAATCCAAAAGAAATCCCTGGAAAAAAACTCCCGGGCAAAATCAATGGTAAAACTCCGCGAGGCATCTCTAATGGAAATCTAGGAGATATTTGTACAGAAACTCATAAATGAACCCTGTGAGAAATTAACGAAGGAATCCCTAAAGTAATTGTGAAATATTCTGTTGCAGGTTCGACTATCAAGTTTCAACTTTCTCTTAGAAACGGCTCCGCAGTCGCTCTGAAAAAGACACTAACCTCGAGTCGAAAGGTTGGGCAGTTTTGAAATTATCGTTTCCTTAATAAAAGATTGCGTAGCCGTTTTCAAGAGTAATTCTGAAAGAATCCCGGGAGAAATTCATGGAGGAATTCGTAGAAGCATTAGCTGTGAATGACGGTCATTAGCCGGGGCCCGTGGCGCAATTGGTCACACGTTTGCTTCATAAGCAGATGGTCATGGGTTCGGTCCCAGCCCCGGCACTTTCGTCAGTTGCTCTTTCCCCCTGAAAGCAGCTGACACTGACCCGCTTCTGAGCCCATGGCTCAAACGAACCCGGATACTTGGACATCGGCGAACCGGCAACTCATAATGGACCCATAATCGGACTGGAAATTAGAACAACCAACGGTCACCCATCAACATCCTCGTGCTCATCATGATAGGGTAGAAAGTGGAAGCAGCGCAACGGCAACCAGTTCGATATAGTAGAATTAGAGTAGAAAACATTTAGGCGCGGTTCAAAGTGCAGCTTCCAATTGGAATCGCTCACGCAGTGCCCTAGTGGACAAAAGAGCTGTAAATTAGGTTAAGTGTTTGAAAGAATAAAAATGACGGTCATTCGTGGTCAGTATTAGTACCCATCGCTTCAAATACAAATATAACACGCTAAATGAACATCAATGTGAGACGCAGACCAACAATTCATTCAGTCAAAGCTTTGTGTTTTATCGTGCGTTTCAAGAAAAAGAGACACTCACTACTACTGGATGTTGCTGATACAGACTGACATGGGGGTTAGTGAGTTGCTTTGGCGTGGTCCAGCTCTATTTTGATGATCGGTTATTGACATTTGAAGTTAGGGTCACAGTGAGTATCGTTAGTCATTATCAATTGCACAGCACTGAACAGGAGGCTTCAATGTCAGGACAGCAGTACATTGGAAATCTTGTGCACATTTTCAAAACAATATCTTTCAGAAATTAGATATGCCAAGAAGCTTTTCCGTAGATTGTGTGTAAGTATTTAGTGGCCAACAACGTCAAAACTGCAACCGCAACCGAAACCCCAGAAATCAAAACCCCAATCGGTCAATCATTCATCATTAGACCGCAGAAAACTAGCTCAAGCAGAACATCCTCTACCAGCTAGAGGATGGGTCTACTCTACTCTACACCCAAACCGCCGAACTTAATGTTGTGTGTCGTGAGGACATCAATCTTCATTCGTATATTAATTATTTTATCCGAAAATTAGCTTCAACATGAGGATTCGCCCGCCCACACACAGCACAAAGCGTTGTCGTTGTCGTTGAAGTCGACGAAAGCGAGGCGATGGTGGAGGTGCTGGTGCCAGAGCCAGGGAGATTCTCCCAAGTCAATGAAACTGTGTGTCTTCCGCTGAACCCCGCTCGGCTCGCCGGGCCCTGCCCAAGCCTGTTTCGGTTGGGAGTGTGTCGTGCCTGCCTTCGCCTTGCCTCTCAGTGTCCGTCCGCGTGTTCTGGATAAATAAGCCCCGACATGATGAGCTTCCTCATGTTCGCCGGGATCGGCATCAGTAGCTGTTGACGGTTTTTCCTTCGGCCGAGGAAGGCACCCACGCACGGCCCGCGCCGGATGCCAAGCACGCGCCGCTGCCTTTTATTTTGTGACGGACGGGAGAAATGTAAACGGTGCAGGGGAATGCGTTGCTTAGTTGTTTTACAGCATTAAAAATAGAACGTTGGGGGAATAAAGTTGCATGGATTTTAATAATGTATTTGATTTTATGTATGTAGTCAGGTATAAATTTTTACACGAAAGCACAAGCATAGAAGGCCCCCATTGCCACAGCTGTAATGGCCTTGGTATTGAGCATGACCATTCTGTGGGTGAAGGGTTCGATTCCCGATCAGTCTAGGAACTTTTCGTAATGAAAACTTACTTCCCTCCCTTGGGCATAGAGTGGGGCAGGCACGAAGGCCACACGATATACACATGCAAAATAGTCATTGGCAGAGGATGCTCTCCGTTGATAACTATGCAAGTGCTCATAGTGAAAAATGGGGAACATATCGCAAATTCCTGAAAAGATTCTACCGGAATTTACTTAAGCAAGTTTTTGGATTTTTTTTAAAATAATTCCAGAACATCCTGCATAATTTATGCATAATTTACAGACTTTTTTAAGGAATCCGACCGGCAATTATTAGGTTTATCGGATATTTTTTAAAAGAATTCTTCTGACAATTATTTCAGGGCAAAACTAGACGAATTTTTCCATTTTTTGTTTTTTTATTTTTATTTTTTAAATTTAAACAACGAAGCAATATTTTCTTAAATGCTTTCTATCCTCATATATAGGGAAGAACAAAAACAACCTTCTGACCAAAGAAATGGCTTCTGTAAAATTAAAAAACTTCTCCAGGAAAAAAAAAAAACAAAAAAATACCAGTCTTTAAAAATATAAAGATACCGATTCTTGAAATAACGCTTTATTATGAAAAAACCTGAGGAAATACAGTTTCGTACAGTTTCGCCTTAAGCATACCCCCGGCAAATTTATTTAGAAATGGCACCGTACATTCCGGGCTTTTACAAGAATTCATAAAAAATGCTTATAAGGAACCAAGATAACTATTTTTTTGAGATTTGAAGAAATTACCGTGCAAGTTCCTTACCAGACAATTTCATAAATGAATTTTTGGATTCCTTAATTCTCAAAACATGACGGAGAGCTCCGTAAGAAGAAATTTCCACTTAGCACTTGACCAAAACATACCAGGGGTAAAATTGCTTCAGAAATAACTGAAGGAATCTCCGAAAGCCTTTATAAAAAAGAAAAGAATGTCGGAGAAGTTTTTCAAAGGAATGTATAATATCTCCTTGCTTGTATTTTTAAAGGAATTACCATTGAACATTGAACATCATTAAAAGATTCGGTCAATTAGTTCTTTCGACATTTGTTTAGGAATTCTCTGGTATTTTCTTCAATTACTTGAACGATTTTTTTTAGAAAAGACATCGACAATTTAGTGTCAAATTCGGCAGTTTATTTTATAGACTTAATAGAGAATTTCCTTCGAAAATTCCATATTCTTCAGATACAACAATGCCCAACCATTTCAGAAAGTATTTTTGAAAAAAAATGTAAAATTCATAATTTCTAAAGAAATTATTGGAGGGAAACTGTTGAGAGTTGTTGAAGAAACCAGAGGAAAAATCATTGAAGATATAATCAGAAAAAATCCTGAAGAATTTGTCAAAGGAATATTCAAACAAAATGTTGGATAATTTTTTGAGATATATTCCTTAAGAGATCGCAAGATGATTTTCAAAACAAAAAAAAAATCGAAGAGGAAAAACTTTGTCTAAGAAATTTCTGAAAATAGCTGCTCAGATTCCTTGTAGATTTGTGGGATTTTTAAAGTGTGCTGGAAAAATGCCGAAGGATTTCCTTAGTAAATTGTCAGAGGAATTTATCAATAAATTGCACGTGCATGCTTCAGTAGAAATTGCTTCCCGAAGAAAGGAATTTCCGGAGCAATTTGATTTTGAATTGCTGTAAGAATTCCTCAAAAAGTTTCCACCGAATATTCTGGGGGCATTTCTCAAGAAATAACCTAAGAAGTTTATGAAAAAAAAACTTGACGAAATTACTGATAGGTGCATTCAGTAAATTCAAGCTTTCGACCTTAAAAAATGCAGAAAAAAACTAGAACATTGTAGTATATTTTTTTTTTTGTTTTTATTAATGTGTATTTTAACTTAAATGCTAATTCTACACTCGTAGAATAAATTCTTTAAAGACAAACGTCTTGGAAACCCCATTCAATTTAGCACCAGAACTTCAGATACAAAAATATCAAGATAAATGCTAGTAATAATGTGTGTTTATTTGTTTTGTTTACTTGCAATAAGCTTTAAATAAGAATATCCGGTGCGCTGGATCAGTTTATTATGAGATTTCTGCGCTTAAAATCGTAAGTAGCTGCAAAGGTTGGTCATTGTGGCCATCTTGAGATTCTACAAAGCATGCCCTTAAGAGTATCTTTTATGAGGATCTCCCAAAATAATTGCGAGAGGATTTTCTTGAAAAACTGTCTGAGGAGCTTCTTTGGAAAATAGCAAAAAAAAAACTCCCATTCAAAATTCCTTGGGGCTTTCCGAAGAAATTCCATAATTTTCATAATTAACAACGGATCTATGATGATATATATATATATTTTTAAAAACCCCTTAGAGGAAGCTATCTGAAAATGGCCTGTGATTTTCAAAAGAAATGGTATTAAATTCATCAAAAGACTATTAGAGCAATCTCTGAAAGAAATTTTCAGAAGTATTTCTAAAGAAACTAACAGAGGAATTTATCAAGAATTTGTCAAAAGGATTCTAAGAAGAGCATCAGAAGAAATTGTCGGATGTATACCTAAAGTGATAACGGGAGGAATTCCAAGAGAAACTATCGTCCAATTTCTAAATTCTCAAATTCCTGAAGGAACTGTCGTACGTTTCTCAAAAAAAAAAATCATAAAATATGCCCTGGAAATAAATCCGGGTTAAATTTTGAAAAAAGTTACTATGGCTGCCGAGGGAAATCATAAAAAAATGCTGAAAGCAATCTTCTATCAGTTACCCGAAGGCATTCTGAAATAAAACTTTGAAGGAACTTCAAGAAATTGCTCAAAAAATTATAAAAGGAATTGAAGCTGAAGGAAACGTCAAAAACGTTACCAAAGATTTTGTTTTAGAATTCATCAAAACAATCCCCAAAGGATTTTTTTGAGAAAGTTATTGACAAAATTCTAAAGAAATTTCGGCGGAGCAGCACTGTTATTTTTTTATTGCAGAAAGGATTTCCATAGGAATTTCCACAAGAATTTTTAAATAAATTGATGAAGGTTCACTTGAAATAATTTTCTAAGGCACTTTGAACAAATTTGTGGGATGGGTTTAAAAAAATACTGACGAAATTATGAAAACTATGGATTAATTTCTTAAAGTAATTATTCTACAAATTGCTCTTGGTTATCCGTTGGCAAGGAATTGTGTATTAATCTGTCGAATCTGTAGAAGCTACAGAAACGGTTATTGAAATTCTGGAAGAATTTTGGTGGAATTTCCGGGAATCTACTTATGAATTATTTTTTTTTTTCCATCAGCAAACACCGATTTTTTGGGCCAGCAATTTTAAATGTATTGAGCATTATTACAACTTCTAAGGCCCGATGGCATTAGTGTGAATATTTACATATATTCTATGCGAGAGAAGCCCTTTAAAGGGCTAACAACTATTCTGGCAACGTTTTAAATAGGAGTGTAAGTCTCTTAAGTTGCTTGAAAGCTATATAAGATGATCCTCAGCTGGAATAGGAAATGTCATGAAAATGTCATTTTGCTATTTGCTTATTTCACTTTTCCTAGGGAAAATATTTATCACTGACTTAATTAACTTTCCATAACTGATCAGCAATTTAGATTGATAATGCTCATGGACGGAAATTCCGTTGCATTTCCCATCCTTACTCCTCGGAATTAAATTATAGCCTGAAGTTGCTTTTCAGCATACATTAGCATCTTGAGTAACCAGAAAGTTCTATTTAAAAGCTTCCAAAAATTCGATACAAAATGAAAGTTTCTGTAAAAAATATTGCTCTAGAAATTCTACTAGAGTTCACCAAAGAGTTGACAATCACACCGGTAAAACATTTCTTTCGCGTTTGATTAACAAAAATAGAAAACGTTGTAATGAATAAAATCATTAGCAGTTGATAAAGCTCAGATGAGCAAGTCACCTCCGAATGTTCAAGACCCTAGCATCCACTCAACGAGTTCGTAAACCCCAAACTGGGGAGTGGAAAAATACTCGACTCTACTGCTGCTGCTCCTGCCTTCTGCGATGGCGCTGCGACGAATGCCACCCTATATACAGTCCGCGCGTGGGAGTCGCACACGTCGCCTGTGCCAAAAAGTCCGTAATGAAATATGGCATGGGTAATAAATTCCGAGGATAATGTGAGTGCACAACGAGATCCAATTGCGCCAGCCAGCCCGTCAGCCAGCCAACCATCCTGCTAGCCAACGAGCTGGGAAACATGGGGCGTTCAGTTTCCAGAAGTAGCAGCCAGCCAGCTCGAGTGTAGCTGAGAACATCCCTCCGAATGCCTAATGCGAGATATAACCGACGACCGACCGTTGTTGGCGTTGTTGTTGTTCTTGTCGTCTGGATGATGTTGGAGAGTGCTAAGTAAAAGTTTATCATTTACTCGGATGCTACTGCTACTGCTGCTGCTGCTGTTGGTTGGGACTGTGAAGTGGTTGGACTGGAATGTGGAGAGCAAGGAAGCAGCATCGTTTTGGTGTGTGCTAAAGCCGTTAGCATGTCGTTCAATTTCTCGGAACTACTGGATCGGTTTAGGAACGGCCAAAGTATAGCGACAAGAACGAATTGTTCCATGAAATGTCAACGAATTTGTGTTGGAAATCTATAATAAAAATACGCGTAAAGGATGCGTAACGCGTAATATAGACTGGGACTTGAGTCAATCCGACTGTCACAGCACCGGATTCGAAAATCGACCAGCTTCTAATTGTTGGACGGCACTTTTCCGATATTATCGACGTCAGGACCTATTGTGGCGCTAACATCGAGCTTAACCACTAAAGATTGTGAAACTGTCCCCTCTATACGACTGCTAAAGTGCAGTAAGGCATCCATCAACAACGCAAACAAGAGCACCATCGGGTACGTGGAACGAAGTCAATGGAACGAATGGTTCGTAGAGCAATGCAGAGCGATTTTGAAGGAAATGAACAGAGCGGCAATGCTGCAGCAAGGAACCCGGTAGAATGGGAGAAAAAACGCCGCTGGGAAAACGCTTTTCAAAACTTCCAGAAATGCCGTGACTATAGGTCCCAATGCATCACAAGTTCACTTTCTTCAGGGAATACCTCAGGTGGTATCGGAGATAGAACCTAGATACCCTCAGCAAGGTCTTACAGAATGTCTGAGGTTGATGGCTCAAATGGATAAGCATATTCTTACACAAGTTGCATGAAATGCCAGAGTGGTAAAAAAAAAGGTACAAGCACAATTCAGCGACTTGATACCATCAACTGGCTGGAATTGATTCTCTTCAATTTCCTCACAAACAGAGGAGGAGATATGGAAGCACAAACAGGCAGAACTCCTCCGCTTCCCACCCATACATTTCGGTTTTTTGTTTTGCGAAAGACAAATTAATCGACTTTTCAAAGCAATTTCCTCGCGAGTCAACACGGCAGGCAGCGCAGCGCAGCGGATGGCGTGTCATAAACTTTCGCATTTGGCACAAGGCGGACACGATCATCGTGGTCGTCCTCCTCGTCACGATAAGATTGTTGCACTTTCATTTGCCCTCTCCTTGGCCAGCGAGCGCAATCAGACTTGTTGGGCCTGTAGGAAGGTAGTCAGGCGATGACGACGTCGACTACGGTTGATGGATAAACTTTCCAAGTGAGTTTGATGGAAAAGTGGGTACTTTTTTGCGTGGGGACGACAGGAAGAAGCTTCCTAGTCTTGTTCTTATTTTCCGACGACGGGTTCCGGCTTGGCAACAGTGCGATTGATTGCAGGTTGAGAGGTTTCTTGAGACACACCGGTGAAGATCCTGAGAAGGCCTGTTGTTGTTGAACTTAACCATTTGGGGCTGGAGAGAAAAATGGCTGTATAGCATCAACCCCTTGATAAAAGTGAACTCCTTCTTCGCCAATGTTGTTGCAAATTTTGATGTTTCAATCCTTCAAATCTGCAGAAGTCAAAGTTTCAAAATCGTCCGAGATTTCTTTCAATCATCGTAAAAACAATCTTAAAAAAGTTCCTAAAAACTTGAAATTTGAAGAGTTTTTTTTATATGCTGAGCTCAAAATAGTCAAAATGATCACTTACACCTGTTTGGATCTGGGCCCCTCATATTGAACTTGTGAGGTTTTTAGGGTCGTGCAAAATATGCTGAAATTTAGTCCTTGCTATGTAAAGTCGTAACTAAAATTATTGTGGCTATGAACTACATCACAGTGGTGTCATCGAGGTTACTCCAAGTGACTCACTAGTAACCAGTAATATGAGAAAAAGTAACTTTTTAGTTCTTCCTGCTCCAAAATACTTGAAGAAGGGGTCTCCTACCTTCTCCGGTCCCAAAAAAAAGCTCTTGCATACAAGTTTTCACACCAATCGGCCCAGTAGTTGTCGAGTCTATAAGGGACAGACAGACAGGCAGGAATTCATTTTATATATATTGATATTCCTATATTTGATGAATTGGCAACACTGTCATATTTTCCTTTTCATATTTTTCCTACATATTGCACAAAAAAAACATACTAAAACACTTTATACTTCTCATGAAATCATTTCAAATCTGGCTTAAATTATCCTATAGTACAGTGCTTTCCAAACTGTGCGCCGCGGCGCCCTGGTGCGCCGTGAACATCTCTCAGGTTCGCCACAGGCTCTTGAGCCAAAACACAAAGAACAAACTCTTATTATTGAAGGCAGTATACATTTTTAGTTGTTTTTGTATTGTTTATAGTGAAACTAGTGTCAAAGGGGTTTCCCTCTTCTAAATTTTCTATTAAAAAGTAAATATTCCAAAGCCTACAAATATTTTCCGGAATTCCTAATATCCTCATAAAACATTCGAACTTTTCAAAATTTTTAAATTTTCGCAATTTTAAATTCTTTTGTAAAGACTCTCAAATTAACACTTGGACTTTTTATGATTCTGCTAAGTTTTCGATTTTATCAATAGCTTGTAATTCAAAGAAAATATTTCAAGAAATTTTTTTAAGTTCTTTCCATAATACCTACTGTCATCTACAATTACTGTCGATCTCCAGGTCTTCGTGCTGTCTAAAACGTTTGGGAACAACATTTTAACTAACATCACTTTCATAACTTGTTGTCTGTGCTTGTTTGTTTGTCTCTATAAATGAGATTTTCAGCTCTAGGATGGTTTAGCTCCTTTTCGTAAAAAAATTGTGACAATTTATGTTTCTATAATTCGGAAAACCGTCTTTTTTGAGTTGTTGAGTAAAGTTCAGTTTTTTGAGCTCAGAATACAAAAACATGACCCCTGACCGTCATTGTCATCCGTCCTTATAGCTTCTGAACAATCCATTTTTATTTCTATTTTCTCTAAAATTTAGTAATCTACGCACTTTGTTTAACAAGTTTAAAAGTTTTGCAATGCAATCCTCCAGAAATCTAAAACTTGTGCTAAGTTCTGCGATTCTAAGCATTTTTTCTTTTTTTTTTAAGTCTCTATAATAAAGCTTTTATATTAAGTGGACCTCCTTAGATTTAACCAATGGTGGACCCTTAGACTTGTTAGCATTTACATATTTGTTCAGAAAGGCTAATTATCGCTTATTGACGTAATTTCACCATTTGAAACTACTGTCTAGGAACATGAGCCGTCGTCCCCCAGGAGCAGGAAATTTAGGAAAAAAATAAGAGGGGTCCACTATTGGATAAAATATCCTACGTGAATTAGTTTTTTTTTACAAAAGCATCGCTATATTTGGCAACACTTCCGTAGAAATATTTAATTAAAAGATAGAACAACAACTAAAAAGAGGATTTTGATAGATACATTATAAACTTTAATTATTTATTATTATCCATTAGACATAATTGAAAAACGGGCAACACTGTCACATTTTTTCTTAAAATGTTCTGCCTATGTTCGTCTAAATCAGCCCAAGCCATTTTTATATTACATCGTATAATGTTTTCTTAGCGAAACTTGTAAGTTGGACCAATTTGATATAAAAGAAAAACGATTCCAATCTAAACAATGCTGTATCTCTGGAACGGCCCAAATAACCTCGGGGAGTAAATAAGCTTTTATAATTGGAAAATGTCTGATAAACAGGATGGAATCAAATTTTTTGAAATTTGAATACACTCATTTTGCAAGGGGCTCTTCCCTCTTTCGAAATTATAAGTTAAATAAACAACAACAAATACACTCATTCGAAGAAAAATCGTTTTTAAATTTATAAATTTAAAAATATCATGTTTGACAACACTGCATCGAAAACAAAATAATATTTTTCCTGGATTGCCCTGACAATTTTCTGCTGATGATCGGAAATGTGTATATGTTATAGATCCAAAGCTATAAATTAAGAAAAGGGAGGGAAACTTGGATTTATCTTAAACTGTCAAAGACGAGGGGTGCAGCGTCAGGCCGAGGGGTGATCCAATCGGCACCAAAATTAAAGAATTTCATTTAGAGGATCTTTAAGAAATTTCTTCAAAAAATCCTCACCTGAAGCTCCCATACGTTTCTTCAGAAATATCTCCTTAAATTGTTTCAGAAATCAGTATGAGATTTCTTCCGCGGATTTCTTCAGAAATGCTTCCAGCAACTCCTTCAAAAAAAAAAATGAAAGCTAAAAATTCCCCCATAGATTTCTCCAAGGATTTCTTTAGAAAATCATCCAGGCTCATCAGAAATGTTTCAAACTTTCCTTTACAATTTCTTCCTTGGATTTTTGGAGGTTTCCCTGGAAATTCCTTCAGAAATTCTTTATAAGACTCCTTCATAAATTTGATCAAGGATTCCTAAAGGAAATCTACTAGAGGTTTCTTCCAAAATTGCTGCTTATGTTGCTTCAGAAATTCTCCGGTAAATTTGGTCTAAAAATTCACAAAGGCTGTTTTCTGAAGCACCTCCAGTTTTTTTTTTTCAGAAAATCTAAAGAATTTCTACAAAAAATTCTCTAAGAATCCTTTCAGATAGATTTCCATGGGTTTCTTCCATCAGTTATTCCTGATGTATTAAAAAAATCTTTTAGGGATTCTCTTCGGAAATTTCTACAGGAATTCCTTAAAAAAATATTTCGAATTTTTTTTTTCTAAATTTTTTCAAGAAAAATTCTTGAAATCCCTCCAGAAATTTGTGCACGTTTTTTATTTTCAATAAATACATTAGAGATTAGATCAGCAATTACTCGAGAGATTCCATTTAAAATTCCCAGAGTTATGGGTCCAGGAATTTCTCAAGGGATTTATCCAGAAAATCTTCCAGGAATCTCCCTAGAGAGAATTCTTATAATTTGTCCAAGTATTGTTCTAGGAGACTATTCATACATGTTTTCTCAAAAAATCTACAAGAATTCCTTTAGGAAATTCGTCTATGGATCTTATTGAAGCTTATCTATTATTTTTCCGGAAATACGTCCACAGATTGCTCCAAATATCAAAAAATAATATTCAAATATTCCTCCGGGATTTTTTTTTTTAATCTTTAGAATTTTTCTCTAGGAATTCCACATACAGCTTCCCGAAGAATTTTTCCAGCTACAGGGCACAATTGTCGGAAAAAGATAAAGTTCGGCCAAAACTCTTTGTATGTGTTTAATCGAAGTTATAGGTTGTCTAAATATGTTATATAGTATTTTTAGTGTTTAAAAAGGGGTATTCAAAAATAACGTAACTTCAAAAATTTAAAAAAATCAGTAAACCCCACATTTTTTGCGTTTTTTGTTAAAAAATCAATTTGAATTTAATTAAATAATCATCTTTCGAACAAAACCAATTAAGTTTGTTTAAAACGTTTGAAAAATGTGGGAAAATAAATATTATTTCAGTCAAAAATGGAAAAATAACGTAAAATATATGAAAAAACATGACTTTTTTTTAAATAGCTCTAATTTGAAAAACTGCAAATTTCTGCAAAATATTTAAACGTTTTCATGCAGCCCTAAGCATGATGTTTAAGATGTACTATTCGAAATTGCGGCGACACGCGACGACACGAACCGTTTCTTAACTTAAAAACTACAAAAATTTCTAAGGTACAATATATGAAAATTTGAAAAGTTTTGTGACATATTAGTTTTGCACCACGCGTGCATTCAAACAGTCCAATAACAAGCTTTCATATGCTGGATAACATTAAACATATATTCCATTCTCAAAATATTATTATTTTACTTTTTTCGAATAATTCATTTTTTAATTTTATGACTTAGGCCACTTTGGCAGTGAAAATGTCATTGAAATACAAAAGCTGGTATGCTTTCAACTAAGAATCATAAAACTACAATACATTATCTTTGTTATAAGGTGAAATAAATTTTAAAAATATCAATTTCGATTTTTGAGAGTTTTGGCCGCCCCTTTGTATGGAGCCCGACCAATGTGCAGGGGTGGCCAAAATGTTTGGGACAACTTTTTTTCTCTCACAATTGGTCGGGGTTCTGCTAAACCGAACTAAAGACCATTTTTTGAAAAATTGAGTTTTCTTAGCCATTGGGTGAAGAAAATGATGATCTTCCTTCCATGTAAAAATCCAGTAATTCTGACAGCTCTTCGTGGAGTAAATTCAAAATTTCTGTTTGGCGGAACATACAAAACGTCATTTTGCATCCAACCAGAGTGAACTGTTAACCATTCGATAGAATCAGCGAAATATTTTAGTTGTGATCCAGGTGATGAACATTTCAAGTTCTCCTCATCCCCGTCAGATTTCTAACTTCTAACCGACTCATAGGAACAATCTGTAAGAGAAATGAACACGTAATTAGAAATATGGGTGTTGGAAGAACCAATTATGTTTCGATGGCGCTGATCGCCATTTTTCCAAATCACTTTCAGCCAGACCGAACCAAGTCCAAGGCATTTTAGAATCAATTTATTCTCAATAATACAAAAACCAACTGGTTTTTAATACCAGGGTTATGTCGATACACCTCATACTGGTAATTTAACACAGGAGCCGTCATTGAACAACAAGCCTAATAAGAATAATAAAGCTTGAAAAAAATTAAACAGTTGGTTCGCTTTGGCTGATCGAAAAATGGCGTTTTCACGAAAACCATCCTTGAGAAGAATGTTTAGAACTTGATTCAGACTTAACGACTGACCTTCAGCAAGGTAATATAACCTAGAGGTGTCGCGCTTGGTTATCACTCAGATAATCCAAGTTCAAATCTCTTTCATATTTTTGAAAACTTTTTTGCACTTAGTGCACTTTGGCAGAACATTTTCATGGTTTTCTTCGACCAGTATAAATTTGAAGTACACCAATTGCTCCACATTCACATCTCAGGACCTCAGGGCATGCAAGGACATCGTTTGACATAATCACTCTTGCTCTGTGCCTCCGCATACACCGCTTATGAAGAAAAAGCATGGGTGGGAAGGGCTGAGCTGGGAGGGCTTCCGCCGTTCATATTTCTAACTGTTTTGAGACCTTCGTGCTACCATACTATACGCGTCCTCTTTGATTCATGTAAAGGATTGAGAGTGATATCGATTTGAATTTGATAGGCGATGAAAAATCGGGATTTTTTTCACTATCCAACTGGTTTTATCTGAAACAAAAAAAACACATTCAGCCAAACTGAACTATTAACCATTTTCTGATGTTTTTGATCAGCCAGAGTGAACTGAGTGCAAAGTACCAAGAAATAAAATGTAATTATATCAATGATTCCAAATAATTTACACGTATTCTTCATTTCTGATGGTTAATGAAGGCTTGTAAGTTATATGTATGCGGAAAAGTTTCAAATAATCTCCGCTGTTGTTTATTTGTGAGTGGTTGAACTTTAAGCTTAATTATCTCGGAATTATCTTTTTGGCGCTTAGTTCGGTTTAGCAGAACCCCGGCCAATTGTTCAAAATTTCATTTAATTTGGTTCTCTGGTTTCGGATCATATCTCCGTTCAAAAATTGGTTGTCTAAAAAATAGCGTTTTACGAGAACGGTTCTAACTTCGCGAAACATTAACCAATCGTGCCAATGATGCGCATATAATAGGTTGATAAACTGTCAAAATTTGAGAATTTCAGATGAACACTATGAAAAGTTATAGCATGTTGAACTTTTTTGAAAGAGTAATAAAGTTGCCTATCCCAAACATTTTGGCCACCCTCTGTATTTATCCAAGAAGTTCTTCAGAAATTCCTCCCGAGATTCATTCAACAGTTTCCCTGGGATTTCTTCAGATCTTCTCTAGAGATTCATGCAGAAGTACTTCTTGAAATGCTACAGGGATCCTTCCGAAGATTTCCTTAGACATTACTTCGGGGATTCTTTCAGACATTGCTGCTCAGATACTTTCTGAAATTCCTTCAAAAAAATCGCCGGAGACTTCTCCACAGTTTTTGGGATTTTTTCAAGAATTTCAGTAAGCGGGTTTCTCAAACTGGTTCGATAGCTGAGTAGTAGCGTGCGAGCCTGGTGATGTCAAGGTTCTTGGTTAGAATCCGGTTGCCAACAGAAACTTTTCACATCTCTGATATTCTGCAAATATTAATGCTGACAAGAAAATATCAGAAGAAATTTTGATATTTCCAGGATGCTTTTCAATACTGGCTGTGCAAGCACTAGAATAGAATACAATAGAATTTCAGTAACCGGGTTTCTCATTTTTTTTTTTCATGGGTGTTTTCAGAAACTTGAAATTTCTTCAAAATGCGGAAACTCTTTCCTTCTGAAATTCTTCAAATGGTTATCTCCAAAAAAATCCTTGAGAATTTCCTTCAAAGATTTCTGGATGCTGTGATTCTGTCAGAAATATGCCCTGAGCTTCATTCAGAGATTCCTGCTGGATTTTTTTAATATTCCTCCAGGAAAATTACGAGAATTTCTTCCAGAAATTGCATTATATTATAGTTGAAGATTTCTTGAAAGAATCCTCCTTTGAAGAAAAGGCCCCGCACGATGTGGTTCGCTTCAGGGTCATATTTTGTGTAGATATTTTAGTCACTTGATTCCTCTTTAGCAACTGTCTTGGGCGGTTCATTTACTGCCTTAGGGTTTATTAGGGATTGATTGAGAAGCTTTACATGTCAGAGGGATTCATTCAAGAAATTAATCTTAGAAGCAAAAATTCGTGAAAAATAGTCCTATGTAATAAATAGACGGTCCTCTTGCATGAACGCCGATCTCAGGTAAAAAGAAAAACATGTATATGAAAAATAAAATAGCTGATTATCTTGGTGAAGGTTTCGTTCACAAAAATGCGCTCGACAATATGATTTCCAAAAATAAATCCAGGCTCAGCTAGTTTTGGTACATTGAACCGCTCAGCTCGTGAGCCGAGCATTTTCAATGCTTGCCCTGGAGGAAAACCTGAAAGAACTTCCGGCGAAACCCCCGGAGAAAGTTCAAGAAGAATCTCTTGAGAATTTTCTTCTGAAGTTTCTAAATAAACCTTAGGAACCTTTGGACAAATCCCAATTTTAATTTCTGAAACAGCTCGTGAGAAAATGAGCTCTTCTTCTTCTTTCGTGGCTCTACGTAGCCACTGGGACTTGGCCTGCCTCGCTTCAACTTAGTGTTCTTCGAGCACGTCCACAGTTATTAATTGAAGGGCTTTCTTTACCTGCCATTGCATGAATTCGTACATTGTGAGGCAAGTACAATGATACACTTTGCCCAGGGAGTCGGGAAACGGCGTGATCATAATTTTCAATTTTTTGGTAATTCCGTTAATCAATATCAGTGTTTTATTAGTAACTCAACATTTTGAAGATGCAATGACATGTTTATAGTTACGTTTTAGTTATTTTTTTAGTTTCGCATTGTTTTTGAAAATAATTGAAATAATTGTTATGGTAAATCATCAATCAGCTTCCCAAAAAATTAACCAGAATGACCTTCTAAAGGAATTCCCGGAAGAAATTCTACACGAATGCCCAGTGGAATTTCTAGAGGAGTTTCCAAATAAACTGTTTAAGGGATTCTCGGAGGAACTCGTAGAGACATTCCTCTAAGTACACCTAGAGGAATTCCCAGATGAACTTCTAAACGAATTTCCAAAAGAGCATCTAAAATAATTCCCTGATGAACTCTTAGAGGAATGTTTGGGGTGACTCCTGGAAGAATTTCGGAAAAAAATCTTAGAAGAACTCTTAGAGAAATTTTTTCTCATAGAAGAATTCTCGGAGGAAATTTCGGGCATTCCTTGTGCAACTCCCAGAAATATTTTTAGAGCAACTAGTAAAGTAATTGCCAGAGGAACTTTTGGAGGAACTCGTAGAGTAATTGCAGAAGCAATTCAAAAAGGAATTCAAGGAGGAACTCGCAGAGAAATTACCAGAGGTATTCAAAGATGAGTTCTCGGATGTACTCTTAATGGATTTCCCGGAAGAATATCTTGAGGAATTTCCAATCGGATTTCTAGAGCATCTCCCGATGGAACTCCAAGCAGAATTCCCAAGAAATTCGTGACGAAATTCCCGGAAGAACTCGTAGAGAAATTTCCGTATGAACTCAGATACTTCTAGAGAAATTCCTGGGAGAGCTCCTAGAGGAACGTTCGGGGAAATTCTTAAAGGGCTCTCCTGGCATACCTAGTGCAAGTTCTAGAAAAAACTTATATAGCAACTCGTAGTAAAATTGCCTCGGGAACTTTTTCCCAGTGAAACTCGTAAAGGTGTTTTCGAAGATATTCGAACTCCCGGAAGTACTTCCAGACGAATTCCCGGAAGAACTTTTAGAGACAGTCACAGTGAAACTTTTAGTGTAATTCTCGAAATTCTCGGAGTTCCTTTGGAATCCCGGAAGGAACTCGAACGGGAAGGAATTCCCGGAAGAATTCCTAGAGGAAATCCTGAAGAAATTCCCACAGGAACTTCTAGAGGAATGTTCGGAGAAATTTCTGGAAGAATTTCCGGAAGAACTCTTAAAGAAACTTCTGGAAGAATTCCAGGAGGAACTGCTACAGAAATTGCCGGAAGAACTCCTAGAGGAATTACAAGAGAAACTCCTTGAAGAATTATCGGATGAAACTTCTAGTATTTCCAGTGCAATTTCTATGAACTCTTAAAAGAATTCCCGGATGTACTCGTTGAAGAACTCGTGGAGGAATTCTCGGAGGTGCTCCTAGAGGAATCGCCAGATGATCTCCTAAAGGATTTCCCAGGAAAAACTTCTAGACTTCTACATGAATTCCTGGAGGATCTCCTAAAAGAATACTCGGAGTAACTCTTAGAGGAGTTTCTAGAGGAAGTACTACAAAAAGTCTCAGTGAAACTTCTGTAGCAATGCCCGAAGAAACTCCTAGAAGATGTCTCGAAGGAAACCTTCGGATTTCCGAAGGATCTTCTAGAGTTCTGGAGATGAACACGACAACAACCTTTTTTCAGAATCACTAGCATCTTCGGAATTCCTAGATTCTTTTTTCAGCCATCAGTTATCTTCAGGAACCCTCGGTATCTTTGTGAACTCGTATCAATTCGAAGGACAAACTCTTTCACTTTTTTTAGAACTGTTATAAATTTGGACCAACAAAATGGACCACCGCTGAATACGACCCTACAAATGCTATGTATGCAGATGACTCCATTGCTTGAAATATTGTAATGCAATAAATCAAGAAATAAATGCGTTTTTGAGATCGGCATAGAAAATTAGAGTTCGGCAGCGGCGGGGCGTAGGATATCCATGTATTGTGCAAGACTGTATAGCATAATATGTATGTAAATATATTGGAATGACTGAACAACGCAAATCTTTAACGCGTTTTTCATAGTGAATGAGGACGCTAGAGCCAATACAGTACGGACCCGATTTTGTTAGTCCCATTTTGCGATGAACTTTTTGCTCTTATTATCTAACGGTCAAACTTTGATGAATTCAATTAAGATCATCATCAAACTACTGCTGAAAGGCAGAACATACAGAGATAAAAAGTGTGAATATCGGTTTAGATTTTCTATGGGAGCAAAAAATGTGTTCCGTGAAGGGGCTGAAAAACTCGGGTCACTTATGTAGTCAATGATGCGGTTCCAGTGAGGAGAAATTCCTCATACTGCGTAGATTAACCCGGGAGCGAGCA